>NC_141764.1:24808180-25109233 GCF_982258835.1 Parasteatoda tepidariorum | reverse complement strand
TTCAGATACGGAAAGTTTTTTTTTGTGCCTGTTTTCGTAACTTAAAATATCAACTGATTAATAATTTAATCAACTAATTAAGAATATCATCAGCTAATTAATAAACATATTAAAGAAATCCCTTTTTAATCATTAAGTTCCCCTTTTATTCATTTAGTTTGTAAAAATTCGATCCTTAGAACATAAGTCATGCAGATTGATATCATTTTTTTCTTCACAGTACATAACTCATCAATTCCTGAATCTATCTTAAGTTAAATTGTTCAAAGCAGTGTATCCAACAACACATACAGCCTAAGTAACGAAAATTGTACAAAGAAAATACTGAATAATCCAATTGGAAGTAGAGCCATTGTAATAGCGATAACTATTGACCTGGTGTTTATTGTCAATTTGTTTAGGTATGATTATTCATTCTACATAAGTAGCAACTTGACATCTGTTTTCTGTTTCTCAACAGGAAACAGATATCAAGTATATCATCAGAATTATAAAGTAAGAATAACGAATGTCTTCCTATAGTGTAAATACAAGGAATTTTTGCAACTGTACTCGTATAATGGGTTTCCAACTGGGTTTTAAAACCACATTGACACTTTTACAAGTCAAATGTTTGATTACTTTCCATAGAACTTGAATATGAAAGAAACTATATAATTACAACTGCAGAAATATGGTACTAAAAATTAGCACTGTGCCTATGCAAACTAACTTCAGTACTTATTTTTATGAACCTGTCAGCTATAGAATGGGTAGTAAGAATAGTGAATACTGACTTCCTATAGTGTAATATAGAAGAGTTTTTACACGTGTGCCCATATAATTGGCTCCCATGGGGTTCTAAAGAGATAGCAGATCCATTGTAATTCTTTAAAATCTTGACTTTTCAATACTTTTCAACGAAAACTCTTACAAACCTATAATTATAGAAGAAATATTTTAACAAGGAGTAGAATTGCAATGCATGGTTGTAAGGAAACTAAACTTTCAGAATTATCAGCAATACTTAGTTTTAATTATTTGTACGTTATTTATTAGATAATAAATTTAATATGCTTTCGCACGGTGAAAAAAATTCTGGCAAATTTACCGTATTGTATGGTAATGACATTTCTGGTAAAAAAAAAATATATAATTCCGGTTATGAAAAAAATACATAGTATTTCTAAATTATTCATTCGGTAAATTTTCCGTTCATATAGTAAAAGTTTACCGGAAATTCTGGTTTTTAAAATTATAGTTCTTATAACCACACATTTACTAAAAACCGAATTAATGGTTTTTATTCTATGCTGTAAGATATTATGATAAAATTACGAAATTTTTTCACATTCACTACATATTATCACATAATATAATGGTTATGGTTAATTTAACAAAAGTCATTACCAAAGAGCTTCGTTAAAAATAACCGAGCTTTTTGATGTTGACATAGAGCCAGAAACACGGTAAATTTAACCATATTCTAGTAGTTTTGACAATACTTTTTTTTTCTTAGTGCAATGATTTATTTATTTATTAAATTTTGAAACTAAATTCCGGTGTTAGAAAAAAATGGATACAGAAAACAGATTATTCAGAAAACAGATTCTGGAAACAGATTATTCTGTGAGAGAAGAGTTTTCCAACCTGTTAAGTTAAACTATGTGGTTCCATCCCTGCTCGCTTAGTCCACTAACCCCGTGATTACTTCGCAATCATTTTAGTTTCTTGACCATTCATAGATAAATTCTAGACCTTAGCAGATCTATTCTTAACCAACGGGGGAGGGGGCCTTTTCTGGAAACAGATTATTCCGGGAAAGACGATTTTTTAAGACACTTTTTAAGAAATTTTAAGTGGCCCCGCACATTGCTCGCTTCACTCACCCATCTCCACTCATGCTCAGCATAAATTTCGATTTTGCAACCATGTACTTAGTATTTCCAAATCAATATTACGTAATAATGCCTCTTTCTTGAAAACCAAATTCAACAATTTGGGTCGTCCAATCAGAAAAGATGTACCTTATTCTACAATATCATTCCGAAATCATTAGAAAAAAAATATATTATACATTTGCCAGTTTTCGGTTTTCAGAAAATATCTGTCTTTTTGCGGCATTTGCATTGAGAGAATTCACTTTTAATAAGTTTAAACAACAATAAAAATCTATAATCTAAAAAGATAGCAAAATGCATAGTATTTAATGACACATAAAAAATAACTCACCATATAGTTTTATTGCTTTAAATGTTTTAGAAAAAAAAAAAATTCGTAGAAGTTTTGAAAGTTACTAAACGCTATTTCTCCGTAATAAAGCGATGGCGATGCGTTGCATTAAGCTAAATGCTTTTGACTACAGCCGTATCCTCAAACGAATATAGATAGTAATTTCTCCATTTTTACAAAAGATCCCTTTGATGGAAACCCATTCCTGGAAACTGGAATAACGAACAAAAACTCGAATAACGAATAAACAAGTTTAATTTAATTTTTTACCCGCTGTTTTTTTTCCCCTCCCAAAATTAAGATTTTGTATCAAAATTAAAAATTTTGCAAGTTTAATTTTTTTTTAAAATTGTTTTTCTGATTAAAATTTTTACGAAAATAAAGAGTTTTTAGTACCTTACGTAAGCATAGCTCATATCCCTTCTCGAATTGTCAGCAAGAATAAGCAAATCACAAAACCCTTAGTTTAAATTTTATCCCAGTAAAATCGGGACCTGCGTCTGTGGAAGCAAATCAGTCTCAATATCATTTAATAAAATACTTTTTTATTTTAATGCTACTGACTGTGCTCTATAAAATAAAAATGAGTGAGAGTGAATTTGTACTCAGCCATTCTCAGGAATCGAACCCATGAAGTCTGAAGGGCAAGCAAGCGCCCAAATTCCTGTCCAATCTAGACATACTGTGGAACGGTTTTAAAATTAGATTACGTTGAATTTTACTCAAATATTCCTTAACTACAATGTTTCAGTTGAATTTATGCTCAACTTCATTTACTAACTCCCTTACTGCAATTTTTAGTCGCATTTATGTTCAACTTTGCTCATTGACTCTTCCATTACAATGTTTTAGTTTGATTCCGGTTCAACTTTGGAACTTTAATCAATTACTTCAGTGTTTCCCAAACTTATGACTTTTGCGTACCCTTTTTAAATTTTTCGTAGCGCTGTGTACCACTAATAAAAAAGTGAATGTAATTTTTCAAAATATGTCTATTTTTACTATAAAAAAATTGCACAAAAGTTAAGAATCACAACTGGCTCTTAACACCGTTAATTATTAATTGTTAACTCAGCAAAAAATAGCCAATAGAAAAATACGTAATCGTAAATTTTCATGGCTAGCTTTGTTTTTATATAAAATTTGTTTGAAATTTTTAAAAAATTTTTTTGTTTCGTTTGTTGCAAGATATTTCGCATAAGAACGTGTACCCCCTCTGAACTGTTCCCGTACCCCTGGGGGTACGCGTACCACACTTTGGGAAACACTGAATTACTTATTTGTTACAATGTTTAAGTTTGATTTATGTTCAACTTTAAAACTTAATGAATTACTAATTTGATACAATGCTTCAATTTGATTCCGGTTCAAATTTAGAATTTCAATGAATTACATTTGCTACAATGAATTAAGATTTATTCTGGTTCAGCTTTAGAGCTTTAATGAACTATTCATTTTCTACAATGTTTTAGTTTAATTAAGGTTCAACTTTAGAAATTTAATTAATTACTCATTTGCTACAATGTTTCATTTTGATTTCGGTTTAAATTTAGAATTTTAATGATTTACTCATTTGCTAAAATCAGTTTGATTCCGGTTCAAATTTAGAAGTTTAATGAATTACTTATTTTTTACAATGTTTAAGCTTGATTTATGTTCAACTTTATAACTTTAATGAATTACTCATTTGCTACAATGCTTCAATTTGATTCCTGTTCAAATTTAGAATTTTAATGAATTACTCATTTGCTACAATTTTTTAGTTTTATTCCGGTTCAAGTTTAGAACTTTAAGGAATTATTCATTTTCTACAATGTTTCAGTTTATTTTAGGTTCAACTTTAGAATTTTAATGAATTACTCATTTGCTACAATGTTTCAGTTGTATTCCGGTTCAAGCTCTGAACTTTAAGGAAATTCATTTTCTACATTTTAAGGATTGGTATTCATTTTCTACAATGTTTCTGTTTATTTTAGGTTCAACTTTAGAACTTTACTGAATTACTCATTTGTTACAATGTTGCAATTTGATTCCGGTTCAAATTTAGAGTTTTAAAGAGTTACTCATTTGCTATAATCAGTTTAATCCTGGTTCAAATTTAGAACTTTAATGAATTTTTTATTTTCTGCAATTTATCAGTTTGATTTAAGTTCAACTTTAGAACTTTAAAATGTTTCAACTTGATTCCGGATCAACTTAGTACTTAATTACTTTTTTACTACAATATTTCGGTAAGATTTATGTTTGACTTTATATCAAATTGTATCTTTACTAAAGAAATATTAGCCGAATCGTTAACTGTTAAACCGCTGACAAATTTCAAAAATAAAACAAACAATAAAATTAAATGGTTAAAATGATGAAACAGAATTTGTTTAGCCTTGAAACTACTGTGGGAGCAAAAGTAATTTCTTCTTCACTTTTTCTTAACTACCGTTTATATCAATGGTTTCGCCTTCTTAATCCATTACTGTGGGAACAAAACATCTCAACTCCACTCACCTTTCGCTTGAGGGAGTTAGATAAACCTTTTTTTTTTCGACACTCAGAAGCAAGAAGGTATATATAGCGATCGCGAAACTAAAAATAAACAAACAGTACCACGGATGAAATAAAAAGATGTGAATAGGGGGGGGGGGGGACAACTCATGACTGTAACCGTGAACTACCGGAAATCTAAAGCGTAGGTGGTCATCAGATTCTTGTGAGCCCTATTATTTGGGACTGATTTGTAATTTAACGCCTCTATGCCGATCTTTATGCGGGAATGGTGAGAAAAGGGACAGAAAAGCAAAATGGAACCTTAACGACGCGATTCGATTTTTTTTTTTTATTCCATTCGATTTCGAATTTTTTATAAGTATAATAGCCGTCGAATAAAGTATCTGTAACATTTTAACGCCTTTAGTTTTTCAGTGACCAACCTACCAGATGTTGTGTTTGTCTCCACGGTTTGTTTATTTGTTTTTTTTATTTCGGAAACTTAATTTTTTTTTTGTGTTTGATTGTCTTGTGGTAATAGAGACACATCCTTCTAAAAAAAAAAAGAACAAAAAAAAATGTATTATTTTTATACATTTTTAAAATATGCATGTGTGATGTGCAACATTTTCTTAAAAGGATAAGTTAAAGTTCAGAAATAGAACAAAAACACAGAGTTTTTTTTACATCGATGTGCATAAGATTCTGCAATCCTTAAAATGTGCCTGCTTAGAAAAATTAATCTATAATTTTAAAAAGAAAAAAATTTTTTTAGCGATGCTCAGGTTGATATATGGGTTCGATCCTCGGACCGGGAAAGGTTGACTCAGCCTTTCATCCCTTTCTGCTGACCACCTAACCGGAACATCTGCTCCTGCACCCCAGAGCCCAAGGTCAAGAAAACTGAGATGGGCACAGTAGGCCTTGGCCCTCTATGGGCTGTCGTGCCATTGAGTTTAGTTTTAGATTGATATATATATATATATATATATATATATATATATATATATATATATATAGATAGATAGATAGATAGATAAAATATGTTAATGCATGAATAAAAGATAAAGTTTGTAAGCGGCGTTCCATCCAGGTATGTAGGTTCTGAGTTATAAACAGTCACCCTGTAAAAGAAGGAAAAGCATCAAAAGGGTTCATCTTAATTTACGCTTGTATGTTAAACTCTACAAGCTATTTTTTTTTATGATTTTACAATTTATATACTTCTTTTTTATTAATTTTATAAAATTCTTTGTTATGGACTTTATTGCTTACATTTTCCAATCATCATTATTATTAAAATGTTTTTTCCCCCCACAGATGGCAGAACTGAAATGTAATTTGCTTTATATATTTTCTAAATATTATTTTGTACGATAAAAGCTAAAAACTCATTTTTATATTTTTTTTTCTTAAAAATTTTTGCTAACTATTAGATTAGTATATAACTTTAACACATGTTTATATATTTTTTATTATTTTACTTTATATCGGAAAGATTTTTTTCCATTACGTTATGACCACCCTCCACCTATAACAATGGGCGCGCCCAGCTTTTCATGGTTTCTCGCCCAGGAATGGGGCCAATTAGGTCCCATAATCCTCATTGAACAATCCCTGACGTCTGTAAGCTACTTCAACATAGTTGCACACCAGGTTCACCCATTCATGGCAACAGTTTTTCCTGCGGGAGATGGTGTTTACCAACCATCTCATAAGGGTCGAATCGTCATGGATTGGTTCGAGAAACATTCCAGTGACTTTCAAGTCATGTCTTGGCCCCCAAATTCACCTGAACTTAATCCAATAGAGCATTTGTGGTCCTACTTGGAAAACCAAATTCGTGCTGCCAAGCTACCCCCTCGCAATGTGAGGGAATTGCAGGTACCAGATACCTCAGACTACCTATCAACACCTTGTTGAATCAATGCCACGGCGTGTGCTAGCAGTTTTGAGGGCTAAAGGTGGTCCTACATGTTATTAGCAGGGTGGTCATGAAATAATGGCTCTTCGGTGTGTATATATATATATATATATATATATATATATATATATATATATATATATATATATATATATATATATATATATATATATATATATATATATATATATATATATATATATATATATATATATATATGTATATATATATATATATATATATATATATATATATATATATATATATATATATATATATATATATATATATATATGTAGTGCCTGTTCCAATCTATAATACCAGTTCCTGTGCTGTAAGCTGATCTAGCTAGAGATCCAACCAGATTATGTAAGCTGCAAGTTAGACCCCGTGCGAATTTCGCAAAGACACGAGAGACACGGGAGCGCGTAATGTAACTAACAAAAAAGAAGACGCTGATAAATTCCAGAAAGGGGCAGCAATGATGATTTTCTTTTAACTTCACGATGACCAACTCATTTATTTTGTGTTATTTCTGTGTTTGTTTATCGTCCATCTTTATGTAAATTTAGCGTTTAATATATGTTTTGTTAAAGTACAGTGTTTCTCATTTTCAAAGACGACCACTCATGTCGTCCCCACATATATATATATATATATATATATATATATATATATATATATATATATATATATATATATATATATATATATATATATATATATATATATATATATATATATATATATATATATATATATATATATATATATATATATATATATAAACATATGAAAACATTTTTATTTTATCTTATAAACAGTGTTGAACAGTCTATCCAATTCTGAGTTTGCGACTATCAATGTTCAATGTAATTTTTAAACCAATCCGGAAGACAGGGAAACTCCTGAATCAAGTATTGAGAGAAAGTAGCCTTCATGGAGGACTTTTTGATCGGATTAACACGCGTTTTCTTTACATGGAGAGATAAACCATGAAAATCTCCCATGGTTAGCCTGACGGTAAGGAGATTTTAACCTTGATTTGTCTATCACTGAGGATATTTTACGTTAGCACTGTGGTCGGTACGAGGTGGGAGCAGAATTCGTATCAATCAGTCATCTCTGGGATTCGAACCTGGTTCACCTACTTGAAATGCGAATGCTCTATCCCCTGAGCCACACCGTCTTAGATTCAACTTCTATAGTTTCCGTTGCATGCAACTCTCTTGATAGTGTTTAAGGTTTTTAACTATTCAATGTTAAATCTTGATTTATTAAGGAAATTTTTTGTCTCCCACACTGTGAGAACTGTTTTGTAATATCTCTCCAAATGTGATGTTAAATCATCGAAAAAATTACGCGAAGGAGCACTTAATTCTTGATTAACACCGAATTGAGAGTTCCTAAATGATTTAAAAAGTGTATTTTAAATCTAAACACTTGCACCAGAATTAACCAAGCTAACACCAATTTTTTCCTAAATGCTTTAAAAAGTCTATTTTAAATCTAAACACCTTTACCAGAATTAACCAAACTTACATCAATTTTTTCCTAAATGAATTAAAAAGTGGATTTTAAATCTAAACGCTTGAAGCTGAATTAACCAAAATTACTCCCATTTTTTTTCCTAAATGATATAAAAAGTGTATTTTAAATGTACCAGAATTAACCAAACTTACACCAATTTTTTCCTAAATGCTTTAAAAAGTGTATTTTAAATCTAAGCACCTGTACCGCAATTGACCAAATTTACTCCAATTTTTACCTAAATAATTTAAAAGTTGTGTTTTACAGTCACTCGAAAAAAAAATTTTTTTCCTAACTTAAACAAAATGAGAATTATTTTCTTTTCTGAAAGCTCTGATTGTTGGTGCGCTACTTTTTTCTTATCGCCAGAAGTTACGTTGGCAATTGAGAGTTAGTTGTTGTTTATGAATAGTTGTGATTTGTTTGAATAATTGGTTGTTTGACGTTAAAATAGATACGTATGTTTTCAGTTGTGTTATAAGGATAAATATATTTTATTTTTTAAATATCAGTGAACTGTATAAAGTGATTTTTTAATCCACAATTTCGATCTGCCTCAATTCGAGTTCAGCTTTGTTCAAGTTCGATTTTATGTTCTCTTCGCTACACGTAAGTTTGATTCACAAATAAATTTTATTTTTAGGAATTATTGTGCATATAATTTTAAATTAATGATTCTTATTTTATATTGCATCGTTGTAGCGTAAAATTACATTTACTGACTCTTATATGAATCTTATCTTACAATACTTAAGAATTTTAGTTGTACTGAATGTAGCAAAAATGGTGGCGATTATTTTACTCCAAATAGTGTAATAGAACATTCTTGGTGTGTTGGAAAATGTGGTGTACAGTAGGTGCTACAATTTTTGGTGTCAAGATGCACAAAGCAAAGAAAAAAAAAACCCGGGTACAAGTACCTATTCGAATAACCATTTCTGTACAGTGGTTATTAATAGCAATATAATTTTTTGATCATTTATTATTCCCATTTGTTATTAAGAAAAGTATTTTTAATAATTAGCACTAGTATTTTAAATACTAATGCGACAAATAGGACTTTTATGTAAACTTTCAAGCAGGTGCAAAAGAAATTTTTGTTTAAATGAAAAGCCTATCTGTGAATAATTACGGTACTAGTGTAATAACAATTAAAAAAAATAGTGCAAATAAATAACTAGTCTATAATTACTTCAGTACAGCGGTGTGTATATTTTATTTCTCATCGTTATAATTTAATCAAGTAATTGACATCTGAAAATATTGGAGTTTTGGGATAATCATCACAATCGTCTACATCCTTCTTATTTTGTCAACATACAGCGAAAAGTTTGATGAATTTGTATTCTAAGAAAAGCTTTCTTTACCATTGAAACTTTTTTCTCCAGCTATCCATCTTTTGTTGTTTCTTACCATTGTTAGAAACTCCTTTGTAAATAGTTACTTCTATTCACTGTATAGTCTGATTTTAGACAGGTATATCCATCTCTTAACCAGCAGGAGTTGCATGGATCTGTTTAACCAGGGGGTTCGGACAACGCGTGGAATACATTATTACTGAAATCCACACAGACAGTTCTGAGGAAATTTTGGATCTTTTTAAAGAAGTATGAGGATTAGGTGCAATTTCTTATTTTCTTGGATTTGTTTGTAATGTGTGAAACTTAAATCTTTTGCTTCCGGTGTAAAATGTCGAACATGCAACTGGTTTAAAATAGATGTTCTTGGGTATATTCTTTATGGAATTTTAGTTGTTAAAAGTCATTATTATTGTAAAAAATTGGTTTTTTGAACCGGAAATAATGGGAGTTGGAGTATTCATATACATTATTTCATCACAAAATGTAAAACACGAATCATAACAAAATCGCAAAATTTCAATGTATTATAAGTTTTAAAAAAAAATAAATTGTGTCTGTGTGTTTGCAGATAAAGATAAGAGCATAAAATTTAAATAGAACAGTTACTTGCTAATACTCTTAACAAATGTCCGAAATCGTTAAGTTATACTAAAATATTGCTATTTAGACAAATGAGGAATTGTTTTCAATTTTTTTTACACTGAATAGAATAAAAATAATAATTGATAGGGCAAAAAAAAAATTGATAGGACAAATAGTTTAGAAGTTCTATCAAGTTGTTATTGCCAGAAAATTCAACTTTGTACTTATTTATTTACGTGGTTAACTTTCTCGCCAGACAACGAGGCATTTTTTTAAACGCAACATTAAATCAAAGACAACATCAAAACTAAGTCAATATCATATACCTTTGTCAGATCGACTTAATTCCGATTTTATTTAACGTAAAGTAGTACATAAGAAACAAGGCCTCACATGCCTAAATAGCAATGTCAGTCTCATAAATAGGTACAACTGAAAACTTTCTTATCTCTTATAACATCTACACAATTGTTTCGGTTGATTTGGTTTTGATCCCATTCAATTTAGAAAACGAAAACATGTAAGAAACAACAACTCACTTGCCTTGATAAACTACTGAAAGATTCTGGATCAAATTACGGCATCACCCGTTAAATCCATTTTAAAGTAAATTCATTTTTTTACCTTAAATTATTATACCGTAATTTTTACTGAAATATTTTTCATTAGAGTGATTCAGTAATTTTATAGTAAATAGTACAGCGAAAATTACGGTATATCGGATTTTTTGTTTCATAATGTGATGATTTTTACGGTAAAAAGTACCGGTATCCTGATAACCGGTACTTTTTACCGAAATTCTGCACAAACACTTAAACATGTTCAAATACAAACTGTTCTTCGTACACACAATTTTTTATAACTTTTTAAACTATGACTCCTATCGACTTGAGATTGGTCTACTACGTAAAAAGTACATCGGGAACAATACCTCATTTGTCTAGAAAACAATACTTAAGTCTATCCCTCATTTTCCCCATGTCTTCCCATATTATAAACCAGATAGAATAATAAAGTTCCCCACTATTTTAATACCATGTTTATATCGTGTATTCTGTAAAAAATTCCTGATCAAATTACGATATAAAGTAACGGCACTTTAGATACATCCTTCGTAAAATCCATTGAAGCGTAATTTTTTTTAGTTATATTTATTCAATTAGAGTGATTCAGTTATTTTACGATATTTATTACTGCAAAAATTACAGCATAGGCGATTTTTATTCCGGTAAAAAATATCGGCATTTTGATTACCGGTACTTTTTATCGCAATTTGACCCGAAAATTTTTCACGAAGTACAAACAAGCATAAAACTGTCACGCTTTTGTCACAAAGTGCACATTTATTATACATTTTTATTTTGAACCGCTCTACTTTGGCCAAGCGCTCTACTATAGCAAAAATCATGTGATTTACTCCTTTTCTTGTGGATATCCTGTGGTCGTCCTGCTGAAAGGGACGTACTTTACAAGGCCAAATATAGCGAAACCTTCGTGTTCATATCTGCGTGAAAGGCTAGACGAAGCAGATAAAAACTTAAAAGAGCTATTAATTTGATTATACACTTTTAGGGGACTTTTAACTTAAATGCACGGACTATTAATAATAAACAATAAACATCTTTGTACGTGTTTTATCCTAACACAATGTCAACCATTGTTGATGTTAGGAAAGAATTTCCGCTACTCTCTATTTTAATGACATCTTTTTTAGTAATCTGGGGTAATAAAACTCGTTCAGAATGGCATTTTAAGTTATTTATGCATGCGTTTAAAATAAGCGGTTTGAAATTTGGAAGACGACGGACTATTTTAAATATATCTGCCTTGTTTTGTGATATCTACACTGTTGTGATAATGTTCAGTGGTATTTAAAATTCAATGTTCTTTAGATTTGTAAACATAATACTAAGAACATCGAATTATCCTGTTTCAGAATATTTTAATAAACCTTGTTTGAAATCGCATTTTAGTTTAAAACCAGCTTTTGAAATAATTGGAAATTTCGAAATGACATTATTGAGTCTTTTCAATATTTTTGCTTCGTTTTATGATATCTAAGTTGTAGTGATATCGTTCAGTTGTATTGGAAATTCGATGTTCTTTATATTTGTAATCAGAATGTAAAAAACATCGAATTTAATTATTCAAAAGTATTAAAATAAAACTCGTTCGAAGTCGCATTTTAAGTTATATCAGCGTTTGAAATAAACGTTTTGAACTTAGGAGACGACAGAATATTTTAAATATATCTGCCTTGTTTTGTGAAATCTACATTGTTGTGATATTGTTCAGTGGTATTTAAATTTGTAAACACAATATAAATCGAGCTAATTTGTTCAAAAATATTTAAATAAAACTCGTTCGAAATCGCATTTTACCAGAATTTAAAATAAACGTTTTGAAATTTTTAGACAACATAATTGAGTTTTTCAGTAAATTTCCTTCGTTTTGTGATATCTAAAGTGTTGCGATTCAGTTGCATTTAAAATACGATGTACTTTATTTTCTTAAACATTTTATAAGAACATCGAATTAACGTGTTCAAAATTATTGTAAAAAAAAGATTCCAAAGTGACATTTTTACTTATTTATACCATCATTTGAAATGAATGGAGAAATTTGGAGACTGCATAATTGAGTCTTTTCAATATATTCAATCGCTTAGATATCGATATTAGTTTCAATAGCAAATTGTAGTGATATCGAAACAACATCAACAAGACATCAAAATCAATTTGATTGCCGATTGATGTGACTTGAAACTACACTCTCAGAAATAACTCTCACTTTTGACGATTCAGCAATCCTTGAGCAGCATTTCCTTAATTTTGAGAATCGCTTCGGCACGAAATCACGTGATTAGTGACGAAACGTGAACTCGCAAATGAAATAGTAAATTGTAGTGATATCGAAACAACATCAACAAGACATCAAAATCAATTTGATTGCCGGTTGATGTGACTTGAAACTACACTCTCAGAAATAACTCTCACTTTTGACGATTCAGCAATCCTTGAGCAGCATTTCCTTAATTTTGAGAATCACTTCGTCACGAAATCACGTGATTTGTGACGAAACGTGAACTCGCAAATGAATGACTAAAATGTTTCCTCAATTCGAAACCTATTTGTAGTGTATTGTGAGCGATTGTTAACTAGAATGACGAATTTAGAATAAAGACTGGACAATCGAAAATAAACTGACGAATTACGCTGACCCGGTTTGTATGGTGTCCAAGAAGTTGGCCTTGTACTAGGAAGATCCGGAGTTCAAATCCCTCTTCGGGCATGAGTGTAATTTATTTATCTGTCCTTGTTGCATCGTGCCGTCTATATGGTGCCCACGTTAGTGTTTTTTAAAAAAGTTAAATACATTTGGCATTACAAGTTTTTTATTTATCGTGGAATACTATAAGCATCTACCAGGAAATTGTTTCGTCAAAAACGAAGAAAGTTTTGTGATTATCGAGTATCCATTTTTTGCTTTCTACTTTTTTCTCTTAATTTTTGATATAAATTCTAAAAATATGTAATAATATTCTAAGAATGTAATATTTATGCTACCGACATCACTTTGCAATGCGCTGCTCATACTCTCCAAGAAAAAATCAAAAAACCACAATTTGAGGAACATCATTCAGGAAACAAGATATAAGTATAAAATTATATAATCATCTTTCTGTAAAAATATTTGGGCTTTAAAACTGGGAAGCAAATTTAAATATTTTAAAAGTTATTCAATTTTTTTTTTAAATCCGCCAAGCTGGCGAGATTTTTTTACATGTAAAAGTACTTAAAATCAATTGATAGTTTGAAGCATTTGAAAATTTTCTAGAATATTGATAGTGCAGAATTGTTTTTCAAACATTAAAACGTAAGATCACTAATTCTTTTTATTTTCACCAAACTGTGGATTTTCTTCAGTTGCCGTTTTGCTCTGTTCTCACAATTAACAAATAGAAGGAGCTTAATAAAGATAGGGAAAACTTAACCTTGCAGTTTCGATTAAATGTTATTAATGCACATCAGCTATAAATATCATTTACTAAAAAGCATTATTTCATAAAAACGAAGGACATATGAAAAACAGCCTTGAAATCATCGAATTTTTTCTCAATTGCTTTACAATTTTATGAGATCAAAAAAGCAGGTGAAGGATTATGAATATAAAAAAATTATATTAGACACTTATCTTCAAAAACTTTGACTTACCCTCATATTGTAATTTTGTCTAGTTTTAATTAGTAGCGCAAAGGATGTTGGTTACAGATGATCAAAACATAGTTACGGATAAGAGTTAAATAGAAATAAATATAGCACATAGGGATAAAAATAGCGCATTAGTAATAATAATATGCTATTTTCATCACTCCTGTAAGTTTTCAACAGTTACTGATGATTGTTAGGTCAAGTTAAGCCTATCTGTAAGCATTATCGCACTCTATGCTTTTTCCGTAAATGGCGCAAAACGTCAACATGGAGAAAAACCACAGATTTGTGAAAATAAAAGCGTGTTTGGTCTAACTTTTTAATGTATCAAAATCTACTCTAAAGCCACATTATCTGACAGTGATTTTGATAAATTACATCAATGATAAAAAAAATTTGCCAAATTGGTGATTTTAAAAAAAAGCTTAATTTTTAAATAATTTAAGTTATTTGTCCGTTCTAAGGCCTCTTCACGTATAGATGGTATATCCACAGCTTTGCTTCAGGCGCTTAAACTGTGGCTTTTTTGTTTTCCTTAGCGAAAGAGCTTCAAAGAACCACCTTAATTTATTAAATAGTACAAATATGTAAAAAAAAAAAAAAAGAATGTTTGATCTTTACTGTGACAATATTTTTCTCTCATAAAGTTGTTACTTTATGAACGCATAAATCAGTGGTGAGTGATTGTTTATCAAAAGTGTATAGAGATCGAGGCAGTGAAGCGCTGAAATTACCACACCATTAAACAGTAGATATATGTTTCAAGGTCTGACGATTTGTCACCATTAGGGAGCAATTTTAAACATATTTATCATTTTTTCGGTAAAAATAAATATTATAATTACAACTGTTACTTCAACTTAAATTAGATTTGTGAGGAGATATCTTATACTACCTCTTTTACAATCTATTAAGAAGATTTGGAAGAAAAAAACAGTATATATATATATATATATATATATATATATATATATATATATATATATATATATATATATATATATATATATATATATATATATATATATATATATATATATATATATATATATATAAAAATAAATAAATACAAGAAAACACGAAGAAAGTGAAGAAAAACAATAAGCTGCAAGTAAGCTGAACTCATTAGATAAGTTCAAAATGAAGATAAAACAAAGAAAAATTATAGACATATTAAAAAAAAAGGGGGGGGGGAATAATAAGTAAAAAAAATAACGAACAGTTTTAAAATTTTTTTTTTTAAAAAAAAGGATGAAATTTTATTTAAAAACACCGGGAAAAAAAAGATATAATCTTTTCCTCTGCTCACACGATTATATCCTCAAAACAGAGTGCTTTCTGATATTGTATCAATAAAGCCAAAGCAAAATATATTAATACAATAGTGTATATATATTTTTGTAAAAAATTTTTTTGAGTGCTCCTCACACTATTGTATTAATATATTTTGCTTTGGCTTTATTGATACAATATCAGAAAGCACTCTGTTTTGAGGATATAATCGTGTGGGCTGATGAAAAGGTTATATCTTTTTTTCTTCCTGTTCTTTTAAATAAAATTTCATCCTTTTTTTCTTCCTGTTCTTTTAAATAAAATTTCATCCTTTTTTTAAATTTTTTTTTAAAACTGTTGTTCGTTATTTTTTTACTTATTATTTCCCCCCTTTTTTCATATGTCTGTAATTTTTCTTTGTTTTATCTTCATTTTGAACTTCATATATATATATATATATATTATCTAACAAACAGTCTTGTTGACCGCCATAAATAAGTCAAATTTGTAACCCAATGTATTTAAATACTATTCTAAATCATTAAGTTAGCCGAAGAAAAAACACGCGTTTATCAGAAATTTTTTTCATACTATTATGTTATTTATTAAAACTTTTCTTAATGAGTGAAATAATATGAAAACCTTTTTATGTGTTTACCACTATGGGAAACCATTGAGGCATTTTTGTGATAATTAAGTTTGGATGTTTAACAAAATTAAATAAATATTAAGTTATATAAAAGAATAAATGCTCTTGTGTGTTGATATTTTTAAAAAGTGTTAAAAAAAACTGGCAAGTATACTTAAAAAATATGCATATTTGTTTTTCCTAAATTGGGTATGTTTTTCTTAGAGATAATTAATGAATTATTTTTTTAGAGATAAATTATTGTTTTTCTTAGAGATAAATTTTAAAAAAATCTTACATTTATTTTTTTTTTGAATGATAACATTGGGGAAGAATTTTTTATTTCTA
Organism: Parasteatoda tepidariorum; assembly: GCF_982258835.1. NCBI lineage: Eukaryota > Metazoa > Arthropoda > Arachnida > Araneae > Theridiidae > Parasteatoda > Parasteatoda tepidariorum. The sequence continues at coordinate 25,092,685 of NC_141764.1, read as the reverse complement.
TTACATGAGATATTTTTTTTTATAGACTTAAGATAATTACGTGTCGTTAAGATGCAATCCGTTTCTCACTCCAAGTTAGTTATTTTTTTCAAGAGATATTTTCAGTTCATTTTTTTACTCAATATACAAATCTAAAAATTGTTATATGTAGCAAGAGATCGCTTAAATAGTGCAACAAATTTCTAGGACAGATAGGACACACCATTAGAATTAAAATTGCACACGAACTCACGCAAAGAAATGTTATACGTCACTAGGGTTGTTTTGCTATTATAAACTCTTTTTTCGTGTATCTGAGCATGTCATAATGGGGAAGCGCCCATAGCCGCGTGCGATGGCATTTCCAGGCATGGGTACCTAAACAATTTAATCCTGATGATGTGCCCTAACTCCCCTAGATGATAGTAGTGATATTTATGTGATCACCTGTTTTATATAACGTATTTAAATTTGCACATTTCGACAAAATAAACGAAAAGTGTGATTTTTTAAAATAAAATCTGCAGCCATAGGAGCAAAACTAATTTCAGATGTGCAGTCCGCAAGATTAAGTATTTGTATAAATGCAACAAAAATAAGTGTAATATATATGAGAAATAAATAAATAACGTCATATATGTAAAAATAACGTGATATAATAAATGGCAAAAAAAGCACGAACTCATCCTTCTCTGTAAATTGACCACTAAAGTGACCACTAGTGCGCCACATGTGATCAAGATACGCATGCTTGAAGGTATATGTTAACTACTTTTTGACACAATTTTTATAGTTATTGCTTTGCTTTTGTACAGTGTACAAAACAAAAGAGCGAACACTATAATAACTTTTGATTTAATGATTGGATAATCTAGTACGGGAATGATTTTTCCGTACTAGAACTTAATCTTAAGTGTTCTAACTTAAATATGTTAATTAGAAAGGACAGTATTTCAGGTTATGAAATCAGACACAAAAATCTACTTTTACTTTATATTCATATTTTTCTCTCGATAGATTTGAATTTTTGACCTTCAAAATGAAAGGGAGACAAGAAAATAACGTTGGTCGGGAGTTTGAATCTTCGAAGTTTTGCGAGAAAATTGAAAGTTTGGCCCTCCTTAATATTTTTTTTCCTTCGAATTTTGTGACACATCCGGGACAGCTCAAGCTAATTATAAAATTTTGCATACAATTAAAAAATATTTTTATCCGAAAATGAATCCATTTAAAAATTTTATTTAGTTTTTTTATTATCAGACTGACTAATGGTTGAAAATTCTTGAACTGTGATATATAAAACAATTTTCCACCAATTTAATCTATGTTATTTTAAACGATAAAAACCAAATCTTAAAGAAAACCAGTCAATTAGTTCTTAAAAAATAAAAATTTAGAAATATGATCTTTTTTTTTAATTACTTAAATATGCAAAAAGTAAAATTTACATTAAAACCCAACTCTTTCGACCACTCTCCTGTTCTAAATTATTGGGACTTAATATTAAAAATTGCTCCAACCCTTTAAGCTTTTAACTTAAGAATCGAAATCCACCGTTATATATAAAAAGAGTATGTTTATTGGAAGAAAATTTGTTTTTGTGTCTGATTTTTTACCAGAATACGTTGCCAGCACTAAATAATTTCTCTTTTATATTATTTTATATCCGTTGTTGTACAACCAACTTAATTTTGAGTTTACGACTACTAACGTTCAACTCCGTAGCCTTGCAATGTTGAACCCAATCCAGAAGACTATAGAACCACTGGATAAAGTATTGGGAGATATTAGCCTTCGTGGATGCCTTTTTGAGGGAACTAACCTACGTTTGCGTTACACGGAGAGGAAAGCCACGAAAACCACTTACGGTTAGTCTGACGGCCAGGGGACTCTAACGCATGATCCGTCTATCACTGAGGATATTTTACGTTAGCACTGTGGTTAGTGCGAGCCGGAGTTCGTATCGACCAGCCATCGCTGGGATTCGAATCCGGTTCATGTTATTAGGAGGTGAACGCTCTATCCCCTGAGCCATCATGGCTCGCTCGCACTAATAAGCATATTTTGAGTTAAGTTCCCCGAGTTTTAAGATTGAGTCCTAGTTCGTGAAAATAATATCATCAAAAATATTAAGGTGTCCACTTTTTTACTTTGCGTGTAGTACTTTCCCTTTTTGTGACACCTGAAAATAAATTCTTTTATAATGCTAGGATTCTTTTCTAATACTGATTACATATTATCGTGAATAAATTCTATTATAATACTGATTACATATTATCGTGAATGTTTCGCATTCATCATTGGAATTCAAGAGGGAAGAGAATTTTATTACAAAAAAAAGCGATTGGATTGCCACCTAATGTATTTTGAGGATGACTGAATTTTTACAAATTAATAACATTGAAAACAGGTACCCCCTCCTTCTCGAGAGTTATTACTCAGTGAAGATGGGTCATGTTGTGGAAAAACAGTTTTTTCTTCAGGATCAGCTTTAATGGGCACATAAACCGTTTCTCTCTCTTGATCTTTATAAGTTTTTCTTCTTGAAAGTCGATTAAAAAAGGACACTTTTGTTTAGAAAATATGTATTTATTATAAATTTATGTTTTTCTTTAATCTGATATTAACATGTTAATCGCAGAGAAGCCAACTGCTCCGGACACGCCAAAATAATTAAAAAAAACGGTAAATAACTACAAAGTAAAATTTGCAAATATTTGACTATTTTTGCTTGCTTTTTAAAAGGTGTAGCATGACATAAACACTATAAAGTGGTGAATTATATAAGCCAACGAATGATTTAGAAATAGTGGTGATTAAAAATCTACTAAATTGAATTTATTAAACCAAGAATCACAATTCATAAACTACCACTTTAAAATATATATTTGCTGTCCGGAGCAAGTTGGGATCTCTGTAATTGTAATCACATTCAAAACTCTTGTCCGGCCAGTCTTGACATACGCTTCTGAAGCTTGGACAATGACAAAACTGGAGGAAAATTATATCGCAATATTTGAGAAAGATTTTGTATACTTAGTGGTGTAAATGAAAACAATAACTGGAGAAGGAGATTTAACTTTGAACTGTACAAGATTTATAAACAACCTGATATTATGAAATACATAAAAATAAATAGAATGAATTGGATCGTTCATGTGATTCGAATGAGTGAAGACAACACAATAAAAAAGATACTGCTTTTTAGACCCACTGGAAAAAGAAAGCGGGGAAAGCTGCGGTTGAGATGGGCTGACTCAGTGGAGTCTGATTTTCTCGCAATTAATGAAAAGAATTGGCGATCAAAGATAAATCGGAAGTCGTAAAGGAGAAATCTTCAGAGAAAGGCATTGGCTCACATTGGGCTGTCTGGTCAACTATGATGATGATGATTACTCATACTTTATATCTGATTTTATTCATACCTTTTATCTGATTTTATTTAAATGCATGCCTTTAGTGGACTTTGTGCCAGTAAACCCTACATTCAATCAATCAATCAATCAATCATGATGATGATGGCGACGTAATCGCATTCATATGTTAATTTATGTGCGATTATAAGTTAATGTTAATCACATTTTATAAATATGTTAATCGCAACGAAATTGAAGGATACTCTAATTTGAAAAATAATCAAATATACTTGGAAAAAAAAAATTTAACTTGGCGATTCAGAATATGCGACACAAAAAGCAATAATAAATGAGAGGTAATAACCTTATATAATATAACATTCGCATTGAAAACAGTTTTTATTTCTCTTAACCTTTATAGTGTTAAAAATTTCGATATAAGTGTTAGGATTTATATCTAAACAACATCAAACCTCTCTCTTATTTTTCATTTATTAATTTTTATTAATTTTGACGCTAAGTCAAGAGCGAGCTTAAAGAATCAAGATTGCAAATGAAATAAATTTTTCTACAACAATGGATAAATAATTGCTATTTTAAAAAGAAAATTGCAAAAAAAAAAAAAAAACCACTTAAATTTGCAATAACTTATTTTGCACTATTTTCAGAATTAGCGTAGAAGACGCTGGTTATAGATAGGCTAAATTTAACCTAGTAGCCATTTTTCTCTGTTGAATACTCACATTAGTTATGAAAATAGCATATTATTCGCAATAAAGCGTTCATGTGGCGACAGAGCTTAAAAAAAAACAGCCCTGACATCAGGGTATACTCTTCGGCGATTTTATTTTATTTACCTTTGAATCAACCTCGATTAAAAATAACTTTCTATACAATGTAACTGCAAAAAAGAAGTAACTAGTATTTATGAGCTACTTGTGTATTTGAACGGCGCCAAAAATAATTTGGATAAAATCGTAAAGATCTGATTTTTCAGACCCTCTCTTATTTCCAAGTTACTTTTTTGAAATAACTGTTTATAACAACATTTAACTTTTATTATAGATATAACGTCGTGCTCATTGTATTTTCCCTTTAGTGTATCGCAAGCGTTGTATTATTTCTTCAAAATCGAGTTATCATAACTTATCGGCTTTTTTATTTACCTTAGAAACAACAGCCTCTACAAAACATCAGCTACGTTAGAATGTTGGTTGGTTGGTTCTAATGCCACTTGCCACACGGGCAAGCCTGCTTGGTGAAATCGAGCAAATTATAAGGCAGAATGTGCGATTCTTGTTTTTCAGTGGCGCCATCTATGGCCAAGAATTTGACTTCTGCCACACCATACGTCACACCTGTTTATAAGGCGGACCCATTCATACATCCATCCATTCATTTATCCGCAGATCGTAATTTTGACCTGAATCAGAGAATGATAGATCTCCAATCCAGTACCCCCAGAGGTTTTGATTTGTTATGGGAACACGGAGGACTTTGCGACTCGACAGAATTTTACCGTGCATCAGTCACCAACTACATGGGGCGTCTTCGGCCGGCGGGGTTCGAACCCACGAACTCTCGGATATGAGCCCAGCACCCTACCGACCAGGCTATCCTGGCCTGCACGTTATAATGTAACTACTACAAACGAGAAGTAATGAGCCGTAGTGGCTCAAGGGATAGAGCGTTTGCCTACCAATGAGATGAACCGGGTTCGAATCCCAGCGATGGCTAATCGATACGCATTACGCATCACGCTTACATCGACCACAGTGCTGAGATAAAATATCCTCAGTGGTAGGCGGATCATGGGTTTTTAGAGTCCCCTTGCCGTCGGGCTAACCGTGGGAGTCTTTCGAGGTTTTCCCCTCCATGTAACACAAACGTTGGTTAGTTCCATCTGAAAGTTATCCACGAAGGCAAATTTCTTCCAATACCAGGAGTTCCCTTGTCTTCTGGATTGGGTTCAAAATTACAATGCCGCGGAGTTGAACATTAGTAGTCGTAAACCCAAAATTGGATCGGCAGATCAATAACGGTTATAAAATTATAAAAAAAAACGAGATGTAACAATTTCTGAGCTATTTACGTAATATTTTAACGGCTCCAAAAATAAAGTCGATAAAATCGAATAGATCTGATTTTATTCTCAAGTATTCTACAAATAATTATTTATTTTAATAGAACGTCGTACTCATTATATTTTTTCTCTAACATCGGATGGATTGTATTTTTCCTACAACATCGAGCGAATTGTATTTTTCGTTTAACATCGGGCCATCATAACTCATCGGCTCTTTTATTTTATTTACCTTAGAATTAGCCTCTATTAAACATCAGCTAAGTTGCAATGTAACTACAAAAGCGAAATAACAATTTATGAGCTGCTTTCATAATATTTGAACTGCTCCAAGAATTATTTCGATAAAATCAAATAAATCTGATTTTACTAAAAGTCAGATATTCTCAAATATTCAACAAATAGTTTATAATAACATTTAAATATTTTTTAATTCAACGTTAATTCATTGTATTTTTCCTTTAACATCGGGCGCATTCTATTTTTTTCTATAACATCAGGCCTCATTATATTTTTCGTTTAACATCGGGCCATCATAACTCATCGGCTCTTTTATTTTATTTACCTTAGAATCAGCCTCTATTAAACATCAGTTACTATACAATGTAACTACACATGAGAAGTAACAATTTATGAGCTACTGCCCTTTTTTCCCGGGTAGTGTTTTTTCCATCAGACAGACTAGGCCAGGAAGTGCGCTTTATTGCGCATGTGAGCCTAAAGTCGACCTTCAGGCCTTGCTTTTTATATCTCATTTATTTATTTATTTGGCCGTCACGGCAAGATGGTTTAAGTGACAATGATGCCAGCAACAAAGCACTTAATACCCACAGACCCTTGTCGGAGGCATTAAAAAGTACGCCCAGCGTTTTACTAATTAACGTTTAATGGCTTCCTTTTAAGCAACCGGGAAAACGATTTGTGCTTTTAATTTATGATTAAGCTTTTTTGTTTTAAATTTCCATCTTTTGTTTTAATTGGGTTTCAAGTTTCGCTTTTACCTTAATAACTATTATTTTGCTGTAATTAGCTTATCTTTAAGCTATTAGTGTTTTCGCTATTAAGAAGATTCTTTGGGGGAGGCTTAATTAGTTTATGGATAAAATTTGTTTCGTCTTATGGAATAAAGCTTATTCGCGTTATAATAAGTTATTTCTTATAACTGTTGTAAAATCGGGATAGTTAGTCATAAGGGTGAATTTTTTTTTTTTTTTAATTTTTAGCCAAAAATGAAAATGGCGCAAAATGTCAATATGAGGAAAGCCAGATTTTTTTTCATTTTTAAAGAAAAGTGTTTGTGATCTGGTTTTTCAATGAATAAAATTGTTCATGATCATAAAAAACATATAATACAGGAAAAAATATTTCTAATTTTCTTCAAGGCGGAAAAATCTTGCCAAATTTGCGGTATTATTTAAAACATATATGTTGTGATTAAACTTTTTCACTCTAGTAATAATTAATTTTTCTTCGGAAAAATTAATACCCAGGATTTTTTTTCTTCACAGAAAGCTTAGATAAGGCCTTGTAAATTATAGCTGAAAACTCTCCTAGTCACCACTATAAGTTTCCTCCTTTTTTTGAAGGAAATGAGAGTGATTTGAGGGGAAGAATTTAATTTCTTCTAAACAGGCAAATGAGATAATGCAATGAGGTAAGATGGACATAACTCAAAATGTGTATTTGAGAAAATAAATGTAGCTTAAAATGCGTATTTAATAAAATGGACACAGCTCCAAATGCGTGTTAAAAAACATGGACGTGGCGCAAAATGCGTGTCTAAGAAAATAACCCGGCTCCAATTTGTGTTAATGAAATGGACGCAGCAAAAATCGCCTTATTCACTATTCATTCCAAATTTAACAACAAAACGGGGAATTTCGTACTTATTTTTATTATTTATTTATTTATTATTTATTTATTTATTATTATTTTTTTCATTTTAACACTAAGCACGGCGCAAAGTCCCGAACTTAGGGGTCTCCTGGTAGCTGCATATATTACAATTGCAACTTTTTATGTGTTTCCTCGAATTTGTACATACTTCGATATATATATATATATACATTATAAACCAAATTTGAACCCAATCCGGAAGACAAGGGAACTCCTGGATCAAGTATTGGGAAAAATGTGCCTTCGTGGAGGACTTTTTGATGGAACTAACCCGCATTTGCATTACATGGAGAGGAAAACCTCCCACGCTTAGCCTGACGTCAAGGGGACTCTAACCCATGATCCGTCTACCACTGAAGATATTTTGAGTCAGCACTGTGGTTAGTGCAGGCCGAATGAGCAATTCGTATCGACCAGTCATCGCTGGGACTCGAACCCGGTTCACATCATTGGAAAGCGAACGCTCTATTCCCTGAGCCCTCGCGGTGTTTTTGGTTTGTAATATCTTGTTTGTAAGGTCTTGAGATATTGAGGTCTCTCTCAACCTCATTCAATATCCATCTTTTTCTCAGTCTTTCTTATTTTCGTTGACCATTGTTCTATCCGCTAAAGATATTTTTTGTGCAATTGCTTTCATCCATTCTCTCTGTGTCCTAACCATTATAATATTTTTGATTTTATACAGTTTATAATATCCTTGTGCGTAAGTTACAAGAATTCTATGAAAGTAGTTCTATTATCTCTTGTAAGATAAAAATTGGCTACCATTAACTGTTCCATTTGAACTCTTCTAACTCTCGTTAAAATTACTTTCTTACCTTTTCAGTTATAAATAAAAAGACATTTAAGAAATTTTAAAACGTTTTCATGATTTGATTCCTTTTAGTTTGCGCCTGTTAGCTTGCTTTTATCGAAAAGTGGTGCCGACTGGTTTGTGTAGTGGGCAGGGAACTGTCCTTGCATCAGAAAGGTCCTGGGTTCGAATCCCGGGCAAGGAAGGCATGGATGTTTCTTTCTCTCTCTCTGTGTTCTATGTCCTTTCTCCTTTGTGTGTGAATGTGACCCGCCCTATAAGCGGGTTGTGGTTGTGTGAATGGCGTGGCAGAAGTCGAATTCCTGGCCATAGATGGCGCCACTGAAAATCAGGAACAATCGCACCCCCACTGCCTAAACAGGCATACGACAAAAAATAAAAAGTAAAAAAATAAAAAATAAAACAAAGTGGCCGGTACTTTGATTGGCTAAAATAATAATAATAACTTTTGTTCACAACATTTAGGAAACAAAACTTGTATCATCAGACTCAAAGTTCCCGTTGAGATCTGGTCACTCTAGCTCAGTGATTCTCAACCACTGTGCCGCGGCACTTTTGTGTGCCGTCAAATTCTTAAAATGTGCCGCCAAATATTAGAAATGATACAATAAAAATTATAATGCTTTTTTTTATTATGAGTAACGTTTAAATTAAAGATAAGTGTATACATATGTATACTTTTTATAATTTTTCCACGTTTTAACTGCGTGAACATCTTTGTCGGCGATTGTCTTGTCTCTGACAATCTTAAAATAAGATGGAAGTGCTTAAATTGCATATGACAAACAATTTAAAAAAATGTCGTAAGTGCTAATCATTAAAGTAAGCTATGCAATAAATAAACAAATTAACCAAGGATAACTAAAAAAACAAATATATAAAAAAACAAATTAACAAGGGATAACTAACAAAAATTAAGCTAACAATTAATAATTAGCAAAAAAACTAGTTAACAAGAAATCACAAAAAAATAACAATTAATGTAAAAAAACTAACACTTAATAACTATAGAAAACAAGCTAACAATTAATAACTAGCAAAAAAAATAAATAACTGCTACTAACTAATAAAAAATGGGTCGAAGGAAATAATTAATCCCTTAATAAACGTGCTTTTGTAGTATATATTATTTTATTTCACATTCAAAATTATTATCACAAACTATTTAACACAGTGTAAAATAGGTAATTAAACAACTTTTAATCTGATTTTTTTCATTGTGTGCCATCAAATTTCGAAATCGTTAAAAGTGTGCCGCAACAAAAAAAAGGTTGAGAATCACTGCTCTAGCTAGTCAGAAAGTGATAACTTTTTTGTTATAAGTATGCTATTTTTATTACTGCTCTAACCTTGTAACATTCATGATTTTCAGATCAAGTTCAGCCTATTTTTAGTCAGCCTATTCAAGTCAGCCTATTTTTAGTCAGCCAAGCTCAGCCTATGTTAATTCAGAAATGGTGCAAAACATTAATGTGGACAAAAGCTATAGTTTTGAGAAATGAAAAGCGTTTGTGATCTTATTTTTAATATTCAAAAATTGATTCAACGCTGCAATATCTAGAGTCATAAAAATTTGCGAAAACCAAGAATAAGGCTGTGATTTTATTGATTTTCATCTTGATATAAAAATCTCGCCAGATTTGCGATTTTCAACAAGGTTCTATAATTTTTTAGACATTTGAGTAAATTATTAATACGTTTTAAGGCTCAGAAGATTCTATATGACAAGATGGTATTACATAAAGTTTTGCTTCGAGTTTAAATCAATTAAATTGTGTCTTCTTTATTCCTTGGCGAAAGAACTTTGAAAAACCCCGTTAAAAAAAGCGTAAAAGTAAAAATTGGCATTTCTCTCCTATTTTTTGCTGGATATTGTACGTGTAAGGCACGTGGCCGAGATACTTCCTTAATCACTAATTTAAACATTTAGTTTTGACAACACATCAGGCCTCTCCGCGTCACTGCCAATTCTAAATTGGAACGCATAATTTCTAAACAATGGTAGCTAAATCCGTTTCGTGCACCCCTGCAGCCACAAGGAAATCCCCAAAACATCCCACCCAGTTCAGGATGGAAAAAAAAGTTCCTTTTTTGGTTGTAGTGCATAAAAACTGTACTTGTGCGTGTTAGTAGAACAAATGGATTGGTGTTCATTGCCAATATGGTCACGTGCCAGGCATGCGCGTTGACGGGAAGTCAGGTGCCAGGTAAGTGTCACTGGAATTATCAAGCAATTAAGATCGTCAGTGAGTAGTTTGATATAAAGATACAGATGGCTAACAGGACATACAGCGTCCGCTGACGCCAAAACAGCTGCTGACTTCCGTATCAAGCGAATACTCCCTCGTAATCACTTTTGCTAATTGTGGAAGGTTACACTGCAATATGTTCTGCGAACTGTGAAATTTCATCTTTTTTATTACACCCCCAGGTCACATCCTTAAAGGGAAAGGATTCCCATTTGTGAAGTAAATATATAGTTATTTTTTAACCGGATGTGGTAGTTAATTGCTATTTTGGAGGAAGTGCTAAATAGGTGTCAAATTTAATATTTGATAGTTTTATTTGAAATGAGCTACTTAAAATCTGGGAGAGCTTGTGCCAAGAAAACAAACACGGATTCTCGCCTGACGCATGGCATAAGAACATATCCCAAACTTTCTTGGATTTTTTGACAATACGGACTGAATGAAAACTGTCCTTTCGAATTTGACTTGCTGTAGAAATGCCCTACTTATGTGTGGCTTGTGATGGAATCAAAGACAAACTAGGTCAAGTATCGAAATTTCTGAGGTGGAATCAATGATCAAAGGTTCAGGTACCAAAATTCCTGGACACCTGCAAGCTTAAATGTCAAACAAGAAGTTTTATCTGAAGCGAACTAAACTGAATTCAAATCAATGAAATATGTAAATATACTATTGCAGAAATGTTTTTTTTTTTTCACTTTTCCATCTTTATGTTTGATGTCTGTGTGAGGACGGTTATTATTAATTAAGATTGTGTTATTTTAGTTTTACTAATGGTTAGGTTTAAATGTGGCACTTCTGCTTTTTATCATTGACGACTGATAGATTTCGAATGCTGATAAAATACACTCAACCTATCTCACCAAAGGCTCAACTAGATCGGTCAACCTTTTTCGAGTATTCATCTCCTCTCCGTTTTTCTTGCCATATAGACAGATTTTGATAATTTCAAACACCCACATCTTCCTCTGTAATCATTTATTAGATTTTGATTGTCTTTGTCTATCTAAAGAGCTTAACATTTTCGATCATTTCAATGAATATTTTTAATGAATACTGTTACGCATATTTTTCCCTAATTCTATTTTTCTGCTGGTTCTTAAGACTTCTATAAAATATTAGTAAATCAATTAGTAAACACTTTGTAAAACCTTTAAACTACGCTATTTTTATTATTTATTTATTTTTTAACTTGAAACAGTTATTGACGGATTCGAATATTTGAAAAATGTATAAATATTTCATTTGAGATTAATCATGTATTTTTATGATTCATTAAAGTTGCACCTTCTGTAAATAAAAAAATAAAAAGTTATATGAAAAATAGTGTTCAACTAAATTATTTGTCCATCGATTTTGCCAATTAAGCACCATTTCATTTTCAAAATATAATAGTTTTCATGCGTGAAACTTTTTCTGGAGTCTTATTTAAAATAATTTAAGCAAATTTAAGAGGAAAATAATACCATATTGTATAAAATTTCTATGATTTGCGTAAAATAGGTTAAATAGGAATTTGCAACCTTAATAAATATACCTTTTTATTTCGTCTTTGACAGAAATATTTAAAATATATATTAAAGGCACTATTTACGAATCACTCCGCATAAGGAAACAGGAGCTATAAGCTATTGATGTTATAATTATCGACACCTGATAGGAGATTTAAAAATAAACATCTTTGGAACACAAAAGAGGAGTAAAATATGTGTACACCCTTTAACTGATGCTTAGGAACAACCTTTCAAAGAACAACAAAGTTATTTTGGAACATTTCTTAGAATATACCTGTTATCTTCAATACCAATCCTCTCTAATATGCCTGCCATAATTCAAGTTTTAATATTATCGAGATATTTTTCGCCAAAATCGCCATTTTATTATTATTTCCTATAACGCAGGATACGTCTTTGGCGTGCTACAGACCGTGACAACGACATCAGTTTGGCACACATCGTGTCTCTAATGCATTACTTTCATGCCCAAGTGAGCGAGTTAAAATGTGTTCTTGGTCAAAGGATTATGAAATAAATGCTTCTACAGTTGACAACTAAGAGATGAAAAGGAAGAGGGCATGAAAAGGATGGGCAGGGGAAAGGGCGGTGGGGATGGGGGAGAATATTTAATAATTTATCTAAGATCAAAACAGGATTTGAGGTATCTTGCACTGTCTATTAATAACACGTGTAGAGAAAAATGGGCATTTAGTTGATAGAAAAATTTTGCCGCAGATAGATTTCGGAAAATAGAATGTTAAGTTTATAGAGCGAGTTTTGTAGATAATGAAACTGAAGTAGTGCAAGTAGTCGAAAAGGTATGGCCAGTTATTTCAATGTTGGAAGCAAAAAGTAAGCATGTAACCGAGTGAAGGGGAAAATGGAAACAAACGTTGCTTTTCCGATTATTCCAGTTAATGGAATGATTTCTGAAATGGAAAATAGCGTAACTAAATGTTAGTTATTAAAATACGCCTTTTTTGAAACTAAATTCCACAAACTATTCAACAAAGTTTTCACAAATAAAAAATTCGAATGCAATTTTGCAATTTTAAAGAATGCAAAATTGCATTCTTTAAAATTATGTGAAAATTTTTTTTAATACCTTACAATTCAAAACCGACTATTATTAAACTATTATTCCGACTATTATTAAACAAAATAATAAATATTTACTAAGCCGTGGTGGCTCAGGGGAGGGTGCGTTCGCCTCCCAATGAGGTGAACCGGGTTCGAATCCCAGGCATGGCTGGTCGATACAAATTCCGCACCCGGCTCACACCGACCACAGCTCTGACGTAAAATATCCTCAGTGGTAGACGGATTATGGGTTAGAGTCCACTTGCCGTCAGGCTAACCGTGGGAGGTTCTCGTGGTCTTCCTCTCCATGTAGCGCAAATGCGGGTTAGTTCCGTCAAGAAGTTCTCCGCGTAGGCAAATTTCTCCCAATACTTGATCCAGGAGTTCCCTTGTCTTCTGGATTGGGTTCAAAATTTCTAGGAGTTGAGTATTAGTAACCATAAACCCGAATTTGGGTCGACTGTTCAACGACGGTTATAAAATATGAAATAAATATTTACTAGAAGATATTTTTGCATGGGATTATCTTTGGATAAACAAATTTTATAATTGTGTGCAAAAATATTTCAATTCGCTTAAGAAGTTTGAGATATGGTGATAAAATTAACAATAAGGGGTCCAAACTTCTTCTGACCAAACTATTAAGACCATATTTCTCAGATTGCGGACTACCCCTTAATTTTTAGAGCTCAGAAAATCGGTCGAAAAAAAGTTATATTTATTCAGAGAATGTATGTTTTTGGGTCTAATTCCGTTACTTGAAGAAATATCGTTTGCACTTATTAATTAGCTTCTTTGCAGTCACCCTTTTGAACTATTAAGATTGAGTCCTAGTGCATGAAGATCCGATTATTAGATCAAAAGTTATTCAGCTAGGAAAAGTTATCCGCATTTTTTTTACGCACTGTACATAGAACGGTACATTTACAGTTTATAGAATTGCAGTTGTTAGTTCATAGAACGATTTCTTTTAACGGAGTTTGTCAGAAAGAAAGTGCTAGTATATGTCAGTTATTTTCAGTTTACTGTTGGTCAGTTTCTATGAATGCAAATTCGGATGCAATTAGTTTGCAACAAGACCTAGATAGCTAATCTAATTGATGTTATCTAAACCATTAATATCTTAAGACCAAAAAATTTTCCATTTTTAATTAAATCTCTACCTTTAAAATTCTCTTATAAAAATAACTATTTTACTTTTACCCGTTTGGATATTATTAAAGATCTCGGTATTACTTTTTAATCTAGTCTTGATTTTTCTCACCAAATTAATAATTTTGTTTTCAAAGCTTATAATAAGCTTGGATTTATAAAACGAGAAAATAAAGATTTTACAAATTAACAAACCTTAAAATTTTTTATTTTTATTATTTCTACTTTTGAATATAACAGTATTATTTGGGGGTCATTATTATCTCTCTATATTAAAAAGCCGTAAGGGGCACCAACGCCGTCTCGGTTTTGGATGTTCAACTTAATGTTGCATTACATTTTGTTGCGAAACAATTGAAGTGGTCAATGTTAAAAGGGGGTATGTTACAAGTGTGTACTATCGAGAAAAACCCAAAAAGATCGTTTTTAATTGCATCCAAATTCTTGGATTCTCTTCTTTAGGCAGTCTAGAAAATTACTCGGTATTTGATAATCGGTGATTGATATTCCAAAAACAACAAAAAAGTTATTTTCGCAAAAATGGTACATTCCCGCTTTTAGCATTGACCACTTCAATTACATGGCTTAGAAACTTGAAATTACAAAGAAGTGTACGATGATTCTAAAAAATGAGCATTCGATAATTCGTTCGAGAATTATTGACTGTTAAGCATGTAGGAAAAACATTGTACGGGCCATTCTATAGGCCTCGGGAATGCAAATTTAGAGTTGTTGAAATTTTGTATGTTGATAAAGACCATATTTTTATTAACGAATAGTTATTTTTTTTTTTTTTTTTTGAAATTCCAATTTGTTTGAAAGTTATTGCGATTTGAGAGTGCTTTTTTAAAAAAATAATCTTTGTCACTTTTTTGTTTTGTTTTACATTACATTTTGCTTTGCTGCTCAAAATCTATAAGACTTAGAAACTTGAAATTGGGAAAACACGTAGAAAAGAGTACAAGAAGTATGACGAAATAAAAATAATAAGATTCGACAAAATTAATTCAACGACCATAAACTGTTAAACTTGTAAAGGAAAATACCATGTTTGGTTGATGTGTAACTTAAATGCAAGTACGGAATTGAAATTTGACTTACTGAATGAGTTTTTTTTACTGGTGAACTTAGCGCAAATTTTGTTTCAAAATTTCAATTTGTTCAAAAATTCTTTTTCTTGATTCTTTTTCAGATTTTTTTCTTTAAATATTGACTGTTTATTTTATAAAATTTATTTTTCTTTCACGAGATCTTTCTTCATTTTATAATTTCGAGCTGAGTAGATGTCAATCAAAAATAGCAAAAAAGGAGAGAAAGAGATAGATTACGTGTTGCCAGACATAAATCTTAACATCTGCAGTGAAAATTTGAAAAAAAAGTAACAATAATAAAAAGGAAAAACGATAGATTTGTTATAAGCCCTTATTTGAATTGTTATAAGCCTCGTTAGTAAGTAAATTTACTTCGTATTTATTTCTTCTTATTAAGAAGACGCCTTACCACGGAAAAAAATTTTCGTCGCAAATTCTCTTTATCCTTCATTACTAATTTAAAATTTAAAAGAAAGGAAAAATAAGTACAGACACACCTAGAGTAGTAAGTCATGAAAATTCTAGTTGCTGAAAGAAGTACTTTAAAATATTAAAATGCAAGCAAATTATTGGAAGAGAACTTCACCGTGGCATAATCCTAAGTTATGTTCTAATAATTTATTTTCATTTGTATATTTTAAAATTTTCTTTTAAGTATTTGGAGCTACGTGGCTTACTTTAGGTTTGTCTTAACTCACTTTTTCTACACTTTAAATTTTGAATTAGTAATGAAGGGGAAAAAGAATTTGCGAGGAAGCTTGTCTTCCGCGATATGGTGTCCTTTTAAGGCGACAAGGGACTTTCAAAGAAGCAAAAATTTTTCAAAAAATCGATATTTTGCATTTTATATTTTTGAAATCTAGGCATTTAACTGAACATCTATAAAAAAAAAAATTCTGGAATAAGAGCAAAATTGATGAAGTTATGGCCATTTCAGTTTTGACCACACCCCTTTTTTTACCTTTTTTTGCCTGCTTAAAATTAGTTAAAATTGGTTTCTTTTTAAATTAGTTTTAAATTAGTTGAATATTTTTTTTTTAAAATTTAAAGTATATAATTATTAAACTAGTTCCTTAGACAATATTTATAGGTATTTATATCAAAAACAAGAAATATTTGTTCAGAAGTAAAATTTGCAATGAAAAAGTAGTAAAAGTCATTTTTCTCAAAATGTCCTTTTTGACAAATTTACAAATTTCGAACTGTTCCAGCGTAATGAATTTTCATTCTATTGATCTGAGAATTTAATGCTATATATTAATGAATATTATTAACATTTTGTTGGAAAAGTTTCTTGAATTAAGAGAATAGAATTTTTTTTATACATGATATTTTATAGAGGTATGATGATTTTTTCCTAAAAATGTAGGTTTTTTACTGTTTTTTTAATGTTATTCGTTTCTATAATAAAAAATAGAAAAAGTACTCCCAACAGTTTTTTCAATATTACCTAATATGTAATATTTTAAAAGAATTTTGTCATTTTGACAAAATTTCAGACGCGAGGAGTAATATAAAAAAAACATAAAAAATTCAAAAATTTAAATTTTTTAATTTCTTAAAATTTGAAATACTTTTTTGAAATTTTGTAATAACAGTTGTTTTTAACAATATAAATGTATTCTTAAAACTTCAAGCAAATCCCTTGATAATTTTAAAAAAAAATTTTGAAAGTCCCTTGTCACATAATTTGTATTGAAAGCTGTTGCAAACTTGAAAAGAAGATTGAACACATCATAAGGATTGAGAATTTCAGAACAACCTATGGCCGAAAATATCATCGGGCACCGCCTTATGCCACTTTCCTGCTATGTTCTTGGGAATCAGTACTTTTATTTATTTATATTATATATTACTAGTGGACTGCGCCCCCTGCTCGCTAACGCTTGCCAACCCCCGAAAATTGCTACGAAATCTTATATGGTTTGCTTAGCAAACCAAACTCGCTTCACTCGCTACTAACTTAGGTACATTGTAAATACACAAAATTGTAAGAATTCAAAACAATCATTCAAATCCATATAACAACTTTTTTTAAAAAAAAAAATTACATCTTTTTAGTAAATACTAAGTCATTAAAATAAATTTGAATTCAAATAAATGGCATATAATTCGTTAAACCTATTAGAAATGTGCTATAGTATAAAATCTTAAAGCGTAACAGCACGACTGAGACTCATTTTTCAATGAATAACTAATAACAATAATAAAACAAATAAATTCGTGATATAAATCAAAAATCGTCAAATAAATTTGTAATATATAAATTCGTCAAAATAGCGCTTTCAACAAAATACTAAAATAGAGATCTATCGACAAGGACTACTCAATTCTGCCTAGCTTAAGGTTATTTCAGTTTCCGTTTTTAAAAGCGCTATACGTTGAGCCACTTCAGCTAGATTTGGCATGTGACATTTTTAGCGGCAATCATTGGTCGATTTTCTAGCGTTGCCATTCGGAGAGTTGTAATGAGGCTTTTTTTCGTCGCCGTGTGAGAGAAATATATATATAGATTTGTGTGTTAATTTTATGTTTAATAGTATTTATTTTATCCTTTATTTTATAACATTCTTTGAACAGCTGTCCCAATTTTTGAGTTTATGATTACTAATGTTCAACTACGTAGACTTGTAATTTTGAATCCTATCCAGAAGACCAGAGAACTCCATGATCAATTAGTACTGGGAGAAATTTGCTTTCGTAGGACTTTTTTGATGGAACTAACCCGCATTCACTTTACATAGGAAGGAAAATCACGAAAACATCTCGCGGTTACCCCAACGGCAAAGGGACTCTAGTTTATGATGTCTGTCTACTACTGCGATGTTTTACGTCAGCGATGTGGTCGGTGCGAGCCGAGTGCGGAATTCGTATCGAATTTCGATTGCTGGGATTCAAACCATGATTACCTTATTGGGAGGTGATTGCTCTATCCCCAGAGCCACCACGACGCTAAATAGTAATTATTGTTGAAAACATTGCATTCGACTATGGTAAAAAAAAAGACTTTTTTTATCGTAATATAAAATTTTGGTGACTAACTTGAAAAACTCGGTAAATTGTAATGAAACAACTACTTTTGAGTCTATTTGAATGCAATTTACGATAATAGTTATTAAAAGACATAAACATGGGTTTGAGTGGTATGCCTGATAACTATTGCCATTTTATACTTCAGATAAAAGCATTAAAAAGTTTTTAAAAAAATAGTTAACTAAATAAAATTATCTAAATTTTCATGTGGCTGACACCTCTACGACTAAAAGCAATTACAGCTTATAAGTTGTACTAAAATCTTTATAATATAATTTTATAAATTTTTTCAAATTTCGAGCGCAACTTTTTGTTTTTTAATCTATCCCTCTAACTTTTCGTTAACTTCATCATAGTACTAAGTATTCGTTCAAAAAATTGACTTTAAAAAAAGCCTTTGTACATTAAACTGAAATTTTGTAAAAAAATGAAAAAAATTTCGTTACGACAATGGATTTCTTAAAGTTGAATTTTGCGGCAAATTAGGGAATTCTGGAAAATTGAAAACGTTTTTACATACAGTATGATTAAGAATGTAATTCAATTCTGTTTTTTTTTCTTTTCAATCTTTTCTATTTGGAAACTATTTTCACCCTTTTATGGTTAGCTTTTGACTTTTAAAGGGGTAGCACTGTAGGTCCTTACTTCAGGAGAAGTAAAAGAATGAGGTGAGATAATCAGTAAAATGACCATAATGTAGAAAGTTATTTATTTTTCTTAAATGGCTGAGAGAATTACCATCCTATTTGCAAAATAATATCTTTCAACATGAAATGAAGATTGTCTGTCGACTAGCAATATCAAGCTTTATTTAATGGTTAACCATCAAGCATTTAAACAACATGTCCCATTATTAATTGATAGATATTATTGCAACAATAATGCCAAAATTATCTTTTTAGTTATAGCAATTAAATAACTTTTTATATATGAAGTAATGGTTTATTGTTGATCCAACAGCATCAAACACAGATTTATGGTTGATCATAATAGCAGCGAAACAATTCATGAGGTGTTGAAATTTTACTGGTAAAAGAAAATTAAACATATCATGATGGTTAACCATCATATCAATAAAACAATATTGTTACTTTTAACAGTAAAGCAGCAGTGTTAAAAAAAATAAGCAATCAAACATTGAAACAACATTGTTGAAAATCATAAATACATGTTGGAAATTGTTGGATGGTAGTTTTCATTGAATTTGACTTTGAACCATCTGAAACTACACGAAATCAACATAAACCATGGAAATTTTTTGATGGAATCATCAAAAATTTTGACTTGAGAAATATAGCTCAATACTTTTAACTCTTTTTTTAATTTGCAAAAGAAGGAAATATAATTTTATAATATATCATCAAAGCCTTTTAACTATAATTTAATAAATTTTACTTTAATTAATAACTGCTTTCGTTCTGTTATTTTTAGAAGTAGCTGATAACTTCTATGATTATTTATATTTAAATTAGTTTTTAGCAATGGTATTTTACAACGACATGCTTGGTTACATAAGAACATGCAACAAAACTAAATTCTTCTCTGATGTAATGTAAAAGTCGATTGAGTGTTATTTATTTTTTTTCTTTGACATTTCATTTAAAACCGATTTCAGAAAAAAAAAATGCAAGATATTTTTTTATAGGTATTGATTTTCCAAACTTAATGTATTTGCTTCTATAGATAATAATGGCATTTTTTTTGCAACTTTTTGTGCATACTTTAAGTTACATTACATTATACTTAAATCTCCCATTTGCGAAAACATCTTTAACATTTTATTTCATACGAATTTACCTTACTTAACGACTTTATAATGCTCTGTCCTTTCAATTTAGGAAAAAAAATGTATTTTTTTCTAAAGTCTTACATTCACGGTAAGTTAAGATAGAAATTGTCCGAATAAAACGTTCCATTATGTCATTTTTCACGCATGAGGATTTTCGAAAGAAAAAAAAATTGTAACCTATAATGAACATCGTATAATAAGCCTATAAAAGAAATTACTTTTAACATTGTTATAAAGGCATTTTTTTTATTAAGTTTTCAAAATCTTTTTTTTATTAAAATGTTTCTTACATTCCTTTCTTCAGCTTTCGGAGAAAAAAGCAGACAACTAAAATGTAAATTTGTAAATTTTAATTGTAAATATCTATTCTCCGATGGTTGCAGCCGACAAACCTCAATTTTGTCATTGAACATTTTGTGTGCTACTATGTAAGTTTTAATACCAACCTTTTTAAAGTTTTATATCTTAACAATTGTAACCTATCAGTTGCACATTAATTGTTCAATACATAGGTGCACATTAAAGTTATTGTTGCCCGAATTTTTAATATTCAATTAAATATTTTTAAAAATCTACTTCTTATTTTAATTTGTAATTCAATACTTTTGTTTTGTACAACTTGGTAAAAATCCCGAATAAATCCCTTGCCCGAATATTTAACCTTCCTTCAAACATAAAAGAGTCCTACATAAAATTTTGATAACGTTGCGACCCGCCATCTGATTTATGTTTTTAATTGTGGACCCCGGCCTCATGTAAGTTGGAAACCCCTGTTCTAAAATAATATTTCGAACTTAATTGCCGTGTTTCTCTTTATCAGGAAAAAGATAAAAAAAAGGGCTACTAGCCTCCGAAATTTTGAGAGGTATCATTAAAAATTGAATTGTACCAAAAAACAAAGACTGATAAAAATTTTTTTTTCCGAATTAGGAATTGAAATTTATAGCAATGGTGGAAAATTCGTATTATTTGTCACTCTTGTTTAGTAAATAAATAGCGTCAATAATTATGCAAATTTCACCAATCTACAGTTCGGTCAACGAGTACTTATTCTTTTCCTTATATCTACGTATGTCACGCTTTACCGTCACGTACTCGCTTGTCATCTTGCGTCACATGATCGGTGTCATCGGATACGCATTTACTATAAATCACATTATAGGAATATGATTGAGACTTCGTGATTCCATTTGTGCGAGCGTCGTGATCATTTTTCCGTAAAATGAAAATTTTTCGTCAAATCTCAAAACAAACGGTTAATAATATCTTTTTCAGGGAAAAAAGATTTAAAGGACATCTTCCATCAAAAAAGTAACTATTGTGTTAAGGCAACGGACAACACTGAGAAAACGAGCCGACAGAATATTTTATGGCGCCTTGGCGGTCAAATCCTGGCGAAATTATTCTTGATACAAAATGATGCCATAGAACAATGTGGAAAGGTACTTTGATACGAACATTTTGGTAATCATTTAAGAGTAGATAAATTGTCTATGCTTAGACAATGGCGAATAGATGTGTATGATTTTTTTTAATGTATACACTATTTCAGGTACTGTTCTTCTGTTGCCAATTGCCCTTTTGTTGAATCATTCATTTTGAGCTGCAATGTGAGAGACGGGCTTGATTGATTTATATCGCCACCATGGTCGCCAGCTTTGTGAATTTTCCGAAACTGTTATAACCAATTATTTATCTGTGTTTAACTGTGGACGTCGTCGCTTGTAAATCATTTTCATATTTTTATTCATCCAGTTGGAAAAAAATCTTCTAAATATTCAATTCACTGTTTTCTTTGTTTCAAAGAATACTCGAATTAGATTTCAAAATGTAGGTGGACACTTTTAAGATTTTTTTTTTATTCTTTAGAGATGTCGATTGTTAATGAAAACAAAATATTTTTTTTCTAATCACCTATAGTAAATTACGATTTAATTTATATATTTTTACCAGATTTTAAATTTTTTCTGTTAAAATA
The DNA here is from genome assembly GCF_982258835.1 of Parasteatoda tepidariorum. NCBI lineage: Eukaryota > Metazoa > Arthropoda > Arachnida > Araneae > Theridiidae > Parasteatoda > Parasteatoda tepidariorum. Next base: position 25,070,689 of record NC_141764.1, on the reverse strand, counting down.
TGATGCATATTTATATGCTTAAAATTCAGCATTTATCTTTTTAAAGTGATGGAAAAATATGTTTGCTTATGAGTTGTTCACAATTTGTTCATACATTTTTTCTGATAAATTTTCCATATAGATTTTCGTTTTTTATGTTTATAATAAAATTTATCAAAATGGAGAATTAAAAGAAAAAATTAAACGAGATCCGCTTTTTTTTATTTCTGTACTTTATTTTCTGTGTTTAATTTTTTATTTACTCGAGTAAATAAAAACGGGACAGTAGTAATTAATTCGTAGGGTGTCTGCTCTTTAATTTAAAACATCAACTAAAATGTGTTTTTTTAAAAATTAAATATTTAATACATATATATCAGTATATTATTATTATATTAAATATATATTATTATTATTATTATATTAAATATATATTAGTAAATAAAAATATGACAGTAGTAATGAAAGTGTAGAATGTTTACTCTTTAATTTATTACATCAACTAGGAGTTTTTAATAAATATTTTTATAAGGTTTTTTAATGGGACAAGATAAAAAAAAAAGAAACTTTAGAAAATGCGTTGTTGTGACGTCACAATATAAAAAGGTTAGTTGGTTGATAAGGAGAGTTGAACAATTTATACTCTGCGGTTATAATTTTGCGAATCTGTCATATTTTTTATTAATTTCCATACAATTATATTTATAGCGTGAACGATTAAAAAAATCAACTATGATTTATAGTTTTAAAGTTAGGTTTTTTTTTATTATCTTCATTTCAATTAAAATTATTGAGTAAATATAGAATTGTGCGAAGTCATTATTGTTGAAGATTTTTTTTCATGCAGGGAATTCACACACAAACATAAATTTTTCTAATTAATTCCAAATCTTTTACCTTAAATAATAATTCTACAGTTCGTAAGGAGATTTTCTCATATTTTTTTATTTACTCTGTTCGTTTCATTCTGTCATTTAATAAATTCGACAAACAAAGAAAATAAAAAATCGGCAATAATTTATCAAAAAGCACAAATGCAATATTTAACGCATTTTAGCATTCATTCTTCTATTAGTTTTAAAGTTATAATGGTACATATCACCCTACAGAAATATGCATCCCATTTCTTATTATAAAAATAAATTTAACAAGAAAAATTGTGAAATATAAAATATTCCAGTTAAGTGCAATTTACGTTACAAAATGTATTTTTGTCTTAATTTACTAAAATAAAAGAAATAACCCAAACAATTTCAGCAAACTTCAGAAATACAATTAAAATTAATAAATAAAAATTAATAAATAAAAATTAATAAATAAAAATAATGTACCCTAAGTTAACTAGTAGTTCAGTTATCCATCGCAACGAGGGACTGAACTTACTTAGACGAGAATGTTGCCAATTTGCCCAACTTTACCAAAGTCAAAATTTTTTATGGTTTTCCATTGATGGACCAACATATAACCTTGATGATAGCCATCAATAATTCTATTATGAACCATTATATTTTTGATGGTAGCCAATATAAGTAACCATCACTCCAATGTAGGAATTTGGACTGATTTATGGTGGTCCAACATAAGAATAGGAACTTGTTTTGATGGTTTGTTCAAGTTGATCAGAAATTTCTATCATAGTTTCTTAAAAATCAAATGTTAGAACGATCATGAACTACCATCACCCCAATGTAGGAATTCAGACTGATTGGCCAACATAAAAAAAAAAATACAAATTGTTTTGATGGTATATTTCGGCTGAACCAGCAATGTTACCCATAAAATATCATGGAAATGTATTGTTCTAACCATCATAAACCATCACGGATCATCATGAATTGTTGGTTCATGAGAATCAAACTTCTCTTGATGATTAACCATTATTGTATTAAAGTAGCATTTTCCAACATTGAATGATGAAAGTTTATTAGCATATCAAAAACCATGAACGCAAAATGTAAAATTCTGGATGATTATGACCTTCAAATGATGTTGGACCATCATGAATCGCACTAAAACCAACATAAACCATCAAAATATTTTGATGGAACCATCAAGAATTTTAACTTGGTTAAAGAAAAAATTTCACCTTTTGCTTAATTAAGCACTAGAAAGAAAATTATATGTATTTATCATTAAAAAATAGTTCATGACTTTGTTAAAACAACTTTCCTCTCTTTAAATAATTGAAAATTGTTTGCTAAAGAAATGCAATTTTATAATAATTATGTACCGTCATGTGGGGTTACTTTGTGCAGGATTTCGCAGTTTTTGAACTTTGACATGTAAAAAAACTATGTTAATTCAAACTTTAGTAAAATTTATCGATATTATATTCATAACTGGACTCAGACGAGTGAATTTGATCAATATTGGCATTATTTGTATGCAATATTTACAAATAATAAGTCAAAACATACCTTGCACAAAGTAGCCCCCAAGTGAGGCTACTTTGTGCAGCGATAGGAATTCAGTTTAATTATCATGTTTTTAGTAAAATATTGATATAAAATTGTTAAAAAAGTTAATTGTTGACATTTTTAATAACAAAAACATCAAGATATGTAAAGATATAAGTTTGAAAATAATTTTCAGCGTTAAAAAACCTTTTTTTATAAAGAATTTTTTCTTAAAAAGAATGTTTATTTCAAAATATTTGAGTTTAAACAAAAGGAAACCATATACACTTTTGTTCATAGAAATGTATGAAATTTCAAATATAATAATTATTACATATTCATTAACATTTATAATATTGATAAATTTGAACATAACATGCTTGAATGAACATGACAGAGCTTGCTCTTCAGTTTCTGTCAAAAACACCTGATGTTCTATAAAATATATTTTTATGTGTTAAATCGTTTGATTAATTCATTAGAAGAATATTTGCAGAAGAAAAATAATAGTTTACCAGCACGTTTCACGTGTTTCTTGTGAATTTTATTAGAGATAGTATTTCAGTGGATTTTGTACTTCCGAGAAACTTCTACAATCGACATACCACCAGGAACTGCTTGCAAACATTGTTGCAGCTTTTTTAAAGTGTAATCACGGTAGTTTCTCGTTCCAGGTATTTTTTTTATAACGTCTGACAATTTTTCTGTCGAAAAAAAAAACGAATGAAACTTTGCCCCACATTGCATATTTTTTTTCATTTTTCGTTTATTTGTTATAAATTTTCAAAATCTTTTAACGCTAACATGATATAATTGTTTATTAATATATAAATAAAAAATTTGCACTTACGACAATTGTTTTATCAACGTCTTTGCATTTCACAGCTAAAGTTTCCACGCACACTTTTCGACGTACGACGCTCTAGGAAAGTTGTTGACATTGGATAAACAAAACACACTCTGAGATTCTTTTAAAATTCGAAATTTTTTTTGTAGTAATAGAGGAGACTTCTATCTTCAAATTCCACACATTTTTAACGTGAAAAAAAAAAACATAATACTGAATAGCAGCACTTGAAAAGTGCCAAATTCGAATTTGCACAAAGTAGCCCCCGCTGCGCAAAGTAGCCCCACATGACAGTAATAGAAAAATTATTATAATCTTATTTATTAACAGTTTTTGTAAATTGATTTGTAGTTAGAAAATTAACTTTCTACATCTTTATGTTTTAATTTATAAATAAGTAGACAGTTTTTAAAACATGCCATTCATCGGATAATTATGAATCATTTACAATAATAAATCGCATTTTTATTTTCACTGAAAGATGTGTAATTTTAAACAAATACCATAATCACATTACTATTTATCTTATATTAAGAATTAGACGGAAAGAAACCTGAAATACTCATTTAATGATTCTAAAATTTGTTTGCAAAAACCAATTATCTTCAACGATTTTTCCTTCTCGTAAATGATGCCAAAGACAAATATAACAATTTGATTTCGATTCCTCAAACAAGTAAAGGAAATATTAAACTGCCATTTAATATCTATAGATAAAATTCAAATCCATACACATCGCTGATAAAAATAATAACACATTGAGTGTTATATCAAATCATGATAATAACTTTCCCTTCAATATTACTTATATAAGTAGTAATTGCTATTGTGATAAAGCAGCTCGCTTAAACGGTTTAGATAAAATAAAAATTAACCATTAAATATCGTGATAAAAGGAATTACATCTTTTTTGACATCTATTTTCCTTTATAATATCAAGGTCAATTTCAAGGTCGTTGCTTGTTTTATGGTTGACTGATCTATTTTAATGTCTGATAGACTTTAAATGTTTAACAAAAACATAATTTTGTTTTAAATCAGATAGGCCATCTATCAAATTGTTCGCTAATTGTACTATCTTAAGTCGTTGATCACGAGACTTATTCAGTATTTTATTCATTTAGTAGAATGTGGTATAATTTTTTAAGGAAACCGTTTTATGGATAATGTTTCAATTTGAAGGAAAAGTTACAGAAAAAAACATAATATGTCTTTATCAGTTTCTGAATCATATTGATATAAAATGAATCTGTTTTTTAAAATAATAGTTCTTTCTATCTTTATATTATTTTGTTATTTAGTTTAGAAATAAATGTTATTTAAAAATTATTCGTGTAATTCAATTTGAAAAATATTTCTTGCGTATGAATTGTTTTAAATAAGTGCAAAATTAAACGTATTTAACAAATGAAATAGGGTTAATCAATATAAAAATCATAACTATAAAAATATAAATTAAGTACAAGTAGTAATGAGTTTTTTTTTCAAGTAACATCAATATTTGCTTATTGAAATAATTGTTTAAAGTAAAATGCTAATTTTTAAATTATTTTTTATTACATCTTAACGTAGAGCCTTTGCAAAGTGTTATTTAACCATTGCTCTTATTAGTGTTTTTTTTCTCCAAATCAAGCTCAAAATTAAAGTTACTAATTTAGAATTTTTAATGGAAATTTTTTTCCATGAAATAAATTATTGCGCATCATTGTAAAAATATTGTAAAGTGTAGCCCATTGAACAAACTCATTTCTAATAATAGCAATAATAATTAAAAATAATAACAATGATAATAGTAATTAATAATAATTATTAATAATAATAATCTTATTGAAAAACAATCCGATTACTTCAGCTTGAGTATGAGATTTAGTTCTTAATTAAATTATTATTTTTTTTATTGAATATTCATTTCTAACCTTCAAACTACGATAATAATTTACTTTTTCACTTTTGATGAGAATTTTAAAAATATGTATGCGTAGCAATTGCAATGTTTAGTATTAAAAAATATTTTATAAAGGTTATAAGAGTGTAAAAATGACGTCAACATCGCCCTTGTTTCAGAACTTTCTCGCTCATTATCTTTTTAAATCTAGTCACAATTACAAATATATAAAGTAATATGATTTAGTTTTTTAGCATATTAAAAGAAAATAAAAATTTCTGCAAATGAAAACCTTAATTCCTATTTTAATAAAAAATAATAATTATAATTTTATGTGATAAGATAAAAACAAATGATTTTCTGCTTTCTGTGTAGTATTCCACATATTTTTCTTTCTAACCCTATTTTAAAATTAGTAACACAGTTCGTCAATAGATGGCAATGCAGAATAATGTTTTCAAAATAATCAGTATTTAGAACAACTAATAAAAGTTTTAGCAAAGATTTCATTGAGGATGGTCTGATATGCAGGGGGGGGGGGACATTGCTTTATAGTTTTTACAGTCAGTAGCATCGTCTGATGGCAAACTTATTAACTGATTTTGAAACTTAGCGGAGAAGAAATTCTTCCGGTTAATTGTTAAATCTTTGGTCCTTTGGATTTATCAATGATTGTTTTTGTGTGTGATGGTTGAAAGCAAAATATCAAAACCGAAAGTAAAGGCATCACCACTTGGCTCCCATTCGCAGGAAACATTCAGCAGAGCTAGAACGGAGTGGATCCTCTGAACTGTTTCGTTCTCAATGCAAACATTTGCCTCGTATTGAGGAAATCTCCAAAGCTTGAAAAGAGGTAAACCTTCTCACGATTCAGAACCGGTATTTTTTTACGCTCAGGACAAATAGGAGGCAAATATTTATATTTTACCTTTAAACTCGCTTAACAGTTAACTTAGTTGCGTCACAAAATGAAAAGTTGACTAGCTGTCACTTCTAGGGTATGCACCCTAAGTGGACTATTATGTGGAGTTTCCGTTATGACTTAAAATTCGATTTCATATTTCGTTACGAAAAGAACATTCTGCATACATGCCTCTCTCGTCATGGTATAGATCGCATCGCAGATGATCATCTTCAGCAGCTAACAATTCGCATGGAGTGGCCAGCTCACCGGACTTGAAACCTATCAATCATCTTTGGGATGCTTTAGGAAGACGTGTAACTGCTCTCAATCCTCCTCCTTAGACCATTGCCTCGTTTGCAACTTTGCAAGAATGATGGCTCCCATTTCTAAAGGAGTTGGTGAATCGCATAATTGAAATTGTCATACATCGCTGCATGTGCTACGCTCCTGCTAGAGGTGAGCATACTCCTTACTGTTTCCACTTATTCTATTCCAAACTGACACATATTCATTTCATAAAAATGCTAATTTCCGTAACACCATAAATGTCTGATTAATATTTTTTTTGTTATTTTATACATTATTATGTGCACTGTGTGCCAGTTTCATTAACGTCTATGCGTAACTTTTTAAGTTTCACTCATTCTTAATATTTTTCCTTAATTTATGATAACTAGTGGACCATAGAGCTGTGATGGCTCAGGAGATAGAGCGTTCGCCTTCCAATGAGGCGAGCAGGGTTCGAATCCCAGCAAAGGCTGGTCGATGCGAATTCCGCATCAGGCTTGCACCGAACACAGTGCTGACGTGAAATATCCTTAGTGGTAGACGGATCATGAGTTAGGGTCCCCTTGCCGTCAGGTTATCCGTGGGAGGTTCTAGTGGTCTTCCTTTCCATGTAACGCAAATGCGAGTTAGCTCCATCAAAAAGTCCTCCACGAAGGCGAATTTCTCCGAATAGTTGATCCAGGAATTCCCTTGTCTTCTGGATTGGGTTCAAAATTACAAGGTCACGGAGTTGAACATTAGTAGTCGTAAACCCAATATTGGGTCGGCTGTTTAACGACGGTTATAAAACAAAACATGTGGACCATTGAGAAGTTGGATAGTCTTTGATGGAGTGGTATATTGAATTAGAGAGTCACTAAAATAGATGGATTTTATTTTGTTTGGATCATCAATAAAAAATCCCTGTTGTTTATGCTTATATTTATCTAACGCAAAGTTTGGTCAATTCCTAATGTGTGGTGGTGGTCAGTCTTGATGTTTTCAAGGACTACAACTTTGATGGAAGATAGTTATAGTAACCATCTTATTCATATTAGTCTCTCATAAGAAAATCGCCAGTTTCGTATCTGGTATAAAATAAAACATCGAAGAAAAAATAATAGCATTGTTTTAATGATAACGATGGTATTATAGCAAAATAATAGCATCGCTATTATCTTACGTTTTTTTATAGTCAAAACAAGTTTTATTTTATTTTTTATCCAGATTGCTATTACATAACACTTACAATTTATATTATAATAAAGAATGATATAACTAAATAAACAGTCTTAATTTGAAGAAAAAAAATGAAACAAGCCATAATCAAAACAAGCCTTATTTATTTATTTATTATTTCTTACACTATGAGCTGATTATAACTCTCCTTCTTTACAATCAACATCAGCTTTATATCATAATCGAGTTTATATATCAGTTTTATATCAGAATCAAGAATGATATAACTAAGTAAATAATCCTAATAAAAAAAATGAAACAAGCCATCATCAAAACAAGTCTTATTTATTTATTATTTTTTACAGTATAAGTTGATTATAACTTTAGCTCATTCCTTACAATCAATATCAGCTTTATATCATAATCGAATTTATATATCAGTTTTATATCAGAATCAAGAATGATATAACTAAGTAAATAATCCTAGTAAAAAAATGAAACAAGCCATAATCAAAACAAGTCTTATTTATTTATTTATTATTTCTTGCACTATAAGCTGATTATAACTTTAGCTCCTTCGTTATAATCAATATCAACTTTATATCATAATCGAATTTATATATCAGTTTTATATTAGAATCAGGAATGATATAACTAAGTAAATAATCCAAATAAAAAAAATGAAACAAGCCATGATCAAAACAATCCTTATTTATTTAGTTATTATTTCCCACACTATAAGCTGATTATAACTTATTCTCCTTCTTTGCAATCAATATCAGCCTTATATCATAATCAAATTTATATATCAGTTTTATATCAGAATCAAGAATGATATAACTAAGTAAATAATCCTAATAAAAAAACGAAACAAGCCATCATCAAAACAAGCCTTATTTATTTATTTATTATTTTTTACAGTATAAGTTGATTATAACTTTAGCTCATTCCTTACAATCAATATCAGCTTTATATCATAATCGAATTTATATATCAGTTTTATATCAGAATCAAGAATGATATAACTAAGTAAATAATCCTAATAAAAAAATGAAACAAGCCATCATCAAAACAAGCCTTATTTATTTATTTATCATTTTTTTACAGTATAAGTTGATTATAACTCTAGCTTCTTCTTTACAATCAGTCACTCGCAAGACTTATTACCAGTCTATAGAACATATCGAACGAAAGTATAAACATTCCACTTTCGCATCCTTCCCACACTTTTTCTCTACTTATACCCTAATAATAAATGATCTGAATTACACCTCTTATACGAGTGTTTTTGAAAATTGCTGCCTTCTATAATTTTATCAACGAAGCATCACTATAATATATTTACAAAGGATGTAGAAAAGGAAGAAAAAAAAATCGTTTGAGTACCTATATTAAATTCCAGGCTTTTTTTTCTTTTCTCCTCCAGTTTTGAGAAATCTATGTTTTTTTTAACACATTTAAACTCTCTCAAGTCGTGTGAATACAAAGCTCAGGTTTTTCCACTAGGGATTGGCGAATAGAGAAGAAAAAAAATGCAACATTTTCTCTGCCAACTCAACCAGAAGAAAAGGAGTTCTATTAGTTCCAGAAGGAACTCACAGGAGTAGAAAAAAGAACCATGTCACCATGTGAGAAAATCTTCAAGCAGTAAATTTTCTCTTCTCCAAAATGATAGAGCAATTGCTATGATTCTGTACATGATACGCCTAATAAAATAAACAAAACGTAAAAATAGAGTCAAGAAAAGAAAAAAGCGGTTTTCTTCGGTATTTCATCTTTAATCATCTTTTCACACAGCATGAAAACGCTTGATTCCAAATGACATATTCGCTTGTTAGATTCAAGGAAATGACACAAACTTAGATTAATCCATTGTTTCAGTTGTACCGTAATGCGACTTTTGAGTGACTGAATCCGTCATTAATCTTCTAATATTGTTATTTTCAGCGAAATTTTATTTTCAAACTATATATTCGAGTTTATTGCTTTTAAAGAATGATAAAAGAATTTTATTACGAATATCCATATAAGTTTTCTAGTTAAAATATATTTATAATAAGTCTTCATAAATTGAGTTTTTAATTATGCTTGATTCTAAATGACATATTCGTTTGTTAAATTCAAGGAAATGACACAAGCTTAGATTAATCCATTGTTTCAGTTGTACCGTAATGCGCCTTTTGAGTGACCGAGTCCCTCATTAATCTTCTAATATTGTTATTTTCAGCGAAATTTTATTTTCAAACTATATATTTGAGTTTATTGCTTTTAAAGAAAGATAAAAGAATTTTATTACGAATATCCATATAAGTTTTCAAGTTAAAATATTTTTATAATAAGTCTTCATAAATTGAGTTTTTAATTATGCTTGATTCTAAATGACATATTCGTTTGTTAAATTCAAGGAAATGACACAAACTTAGATTAATCCATTGTTTCAGTTGTACCGTAATGTGACTTTTGAGTGACTGAAATCTCTCATTAATCTTCTAATATTGTTATTTTCAGCGAAATTTTATTTTCAAACTATATATTCGAGTTTATTGCTTTTAAAGAATGATAAAAGAATTTTATTACGAATATCCATATAAGTTTTCTAGTTAAAATATATTTATAATAAGTCTTCATAAATTGAGTTTTTAATTATCTCTTGTCTTTCTGATGATATTGTTTTAAAATAATTGGGAAAAAAGGAAGCTTAATCTTAAACCGGTTATTGCTGTTAAAGAACTCGAATGAATTTTGTTGAAATTGGCTACATGGGCTACGATTATATTACGATTACTTTACAATACGATTATTGAATAACTAAATTTGGCCTTCAGCTGATGACACCGTTATTTTTGTATCATATTTTAAATAAGTTAAAAAATATGTAAAAACACAAAATTCGATTATTGATTTTTTCATAAAAAACAACAAAAAAACAAAGAATTTCATTACAAATGGGCACATGAGCTTTTTGATTAAGATGTATGAGTAAATAAATACCGAAAACGTAAAAACTAATTAAAAAAAAGAGGTTTCTTCGGTATTTTTACTATTATACTTTTAATAGTAAATCAGTTTTTCATGAAATAATGGAAAAGCTTGATTTCAAATGGTATATTCGCTTGTTAGATCCAAGGAAATGGCGCAAACTTTAATTAATCCATTGTTTCAGTTAATGCGAATTTTAAATTACTGAATCCACACTTAATTACGTTATTTTTAAGATATTTAAGACAATTTTTTGTAAAAAGAAAACTGCATTCTTGGCTATTGCTTTCAACGAGCTTATTAATAATGAGCTTCATTACATAAGTTTTTTGATTAAGATATTCTTAAACTGCATTTCCATGTAGCGAATTTAAGATTACCGAATCTGCTCTTAGTTCAACATTCTTTGTTTGGATGATTTGTATAAAGAGACATATTTTTTTATTTGTTTTAAAATTTAGTTCATTTAAAAATATTCTCTGATTCTTAAAACTTTATTTATAAATTATAAGTTTATGGAAGTAAATTTATACGGAATCTGCACATTTATCTTCATTGCTGAAAATATAGTCTACGCTCTTTAAAAAAAAAGAAGAAAAAAAACATCACATCCACCTTTTTATTTTAGCGAACAATGCATTGAACGAAGTCTCGTTTGATATTTTATGGACGTAGCATTAATTAAATGATCATCAAAACGCTCGAACTAAGAGGTTCCTTCCAATATAGCAAACAATTTTTACCTAGATATTTTTTTCTTGTTTCCGATAATATCTCTTCAAGACAAATGTTAAATTTTCGAATTCTGAGTGTATGCTATTTAACGAAAATCATTGCCTACAACATACATTATTGTTAATTGTCTTATCTAATTCATTATTCTAATTAATTATTTTTAAAGTGCAGTGTGGTTTTATAATTAGTCAATCATTAATTATGAGTAAATATTTGTAAGTTAGAGTGGGGTCAATTGTAACAGGGTACGATTGTAACAGAGCAAAAATATCGAGTGTCGGGCTCTAGATTTGGTTCCTAGGTGGCGCATAAGGTGCATTATAAATCTACAAGTACATCCCTGCTGGCAACCATTTTTGTGTACTTTTGAAAGAGTTACATCAGAAAAGATATTTTCACGCTACGCAAGTACTTTTTTTTGGTATTAGAATATTATATTGCAACAAAGTAATTTCGTTTAAACAAATAAAAATTATTAACCAAATATGTGAGTGGACACCTTAATTAACATTTCAAAAAAATTTCAATTAGTTTTGTTAATTAACTAGCATTGCTTTTAACAAATGAGGCTGAAATGGCGTCTTGGGGACGATTGTAACAATAAGTAAAGGGACGATTGTAATAGCTGAAAATAAATAATCTTATGTTTACCAATAGTTTCCTATATCATTTATATTATGTTGCATGTGCATTATTTTATTTGTCACCCTTCACAGCATAAATTAAAATTTTTAACCCCTTAAAGTTAAAAGTTTGACCCTTTAGGTCTCTGCTCATTATTATTTTTACTCCTAAAATATCACTACTATTTTGATCAATAAAAAAATATATCACAACTATGATAATATGTATAATTAACTATGTTTTAGTTCAATTTATGAACTGTTACAATTGACCCCGTAAGTGGGGACAATTGTAACAAGTGCACGTCAAAATTGTAACAAGTGACTGTCAAAAATTGTTAATAACTAATATAATAACATTTAAAATAAGGTATTTATTTTTTTTCTAGTAGAGGATAGTCTACTTTACTCGTCTGTCAATTAATACTAATTTTATATTGGATTTTTTGTTAGTTAAAAATAGTTAAATAAAAAATGTTACAATTGACCCCACTCTCGCCTACTATTTCTGCTTACACGACATAGCGATTTCATATTGTAACGTCCGTTTTTACTTAAGCGATAGGGATCTTTATTAATGTGTTGATCATGCCAATGTATAACTAACTCTGTTAAAAAAATGCTTCAGCGTTGAACAATAACATAGATACTTTGAACCATAATACAGTACCAATTTATGCTTAGTTCAACCTCAATAAAATGGACTGAATACCATGTCCTTGTTCAGGTTGAACCCTATAACCGTTTAATCAGGGATAAGATGTACAATAATATAGTTTGGCTTGGCTCAATATTACGAAATCTCTACTATATCTTTAATTTTGCAAAATATGGGTGTTTTGCGTCCCACTTGCATAAAAATCAAGCGCTCATTTTTTTAAGTCCTATTAAACAACCTATGATCACCCGACTATCACATGACTGAAGTGGTGTATTTTATATACATCGAAGAACCATTACAGTATGACAACCCAGGCCAAGCCCAGGTTTTCATGGTTTCTCGCCCAGGAACAATGTTTTCATGGGGCACATTAGGGCCCATAATCCTCATAGAACAATCCCTGACGTCTGTAAGCTACTTGAACATAATTGCAAACCAGGTTCACTCATTCATGGCAACAGTTTTTCCTGCAGGGGATGGTGTTTACCAACAGGATAATGCACCATGTCATAAGGGTTGAATCATCATGGATTGGTTCGAGGAACATTTCAGTGACTTTCAAGTCATGTCTTGGCTCCCAAATTCACCTGACCTTAAAACAATAGAGCATTTGTGGTCCTATTTGGAAAACCAAATTCGTGTTGCCACGCTACCCCCTTGCAATGTGAGGGAATTGCAGGACCAGTTAGTGAGCGCTTGGTACCAGATACCTCAGACTACCTATCAGCACCTTGTGGAATCAATGCCAAGGCGGCTGCTAGCAGTTTTGAGGGCTAAAGGTGCCTATGTTATTAGCAGGGTGGTCGTAATGTAATTGCTCTTCGGTGTCTATCACATAGTCGCTTTGGTAAATGTCTAAAATATATACTAGATCTAGTTTAGTGCCACTGTCCGGTAAGCCCTACATCAATGTTCTTTTAAGGTCAAGTGTTACTGCCCAGTCACTATGCATTTAACCGGTACTCCGAACACAGATGTTTCTCCTAATCTATCCTCTGCAGATATTAAAATATCGAATAAATATAATAATATAAGCGAATAAATTAATATCAAATCGGATGTAACAAATATTTTGGACATTCACCAAAGCGACTGTGTGATTGTTGACATTCACCGGTGAACGTCGACATTCTCTTGATTTCGATCATTCACGGTAACACTTATACTGCTTAACAAGAAAATCGAATCGCAACAAACCACAATATCGGTACTTTATAATACTATACGTCGCAAATTTGCTATTAAATTAAACAACGTATCCGTTTAAATTGAATAAATTTTTACCATCAAATCAAGTTCACGATGTACAATAATATGGTTATGCTTAGCCCCATACAAAAAGTGCAACAATTTTGCGCGATATTATAGTTTAATCATATTTAAAATTTCTTACAATGTAACTTTTTATCTGAGTATATGTACAAAATTAGGGTGTTTTATTTCCCACTTGCTTACAAATCAAACTTTGAATTAAGTAGAACATGGAATCACATTTTTCGAATTCCACATACCCATGGAACCTATTAAACACCCGCTGATCACCCAAGTGGTTCAGCAATTGACAGAGAATTCTTAAATGTTCGAGTCTGATAACGGCTTTTAAATCAATGGGTGCCTCATTAAACATTTGTTAATCATTTAGACTAGCTAAACGCCGACCACTGCTGAATGGTATACATATGTATGAATTATAAATACGCCATTTAAATTGAAAGTAAGTCTACCGGCGTGGGAGGTCTGTAGAAGTTTATAAAATATTCTGCGGGCTCTTTTCATGGACTAAATGGAACATTTACTAATAATACCTTCCCCACTGCGATGGAACGTGGTGTGTGTGAGTTTAAGAGCTGTATCATTAAATGTGCACGTTTTTATGGGAATTTGATTTTGTTATTTTTAAGTACGAAAGTGAAAATGTTTATTTTCTCTTTATACGAGGCCTTTCCCCTCAAGATTGAATTCAGCCGTGCGAGGTGTATGGATGATGTTAGCCGTCTTTATTTAATCGCTTTTAGATTTTTTACCAGAATTATTCCGTACATTTAACGGTTTAAAGCCGTTTTGTTGATAAAACGATATAACTCTGTTTTTTACTCTGATCACATACATATTAAAACCATCAGTTGGAAACTTTTGCCATGGAGTTTTGCGTTCCGTAATATAACTTTACCTTTCCTTCAATCATTTTACGATTTGTATTTTCCATACTTACTCTTATTTTACGGTTTTGTGCATGGTATGAATAGAATTGAGATTCGATTTATTATCAAACCGTTACAATATTAAGACAAAAATCCTACTATGACAATATTTTCATAATAAAACACATGAACCTCAGTGGTTCAGAGGACAGAGCGTGCTCTCCTCAATAAAGTGAGCCCAGGTTCGAATCCCAGCGATGACCGGTCGTTTCAAATTCTACCGGCATATAATGTTCACATCTGTTACAAGTACAGATTTATTACGAAACTTTCACTGTTTAAAACTTATTCCCATGTGGTTAAAGTATGTTGAGACAACAGATTTTTGTAGCAAAAAACTTTTTTTGTCACTGTAAAAAACTAGTCTGGTTATGGATTTTCTTCCTAATTTTTACAGAAAAAAAACTTGTTTCTGTACTGCAAAAACCGTCAAGACTACGGTTTTACTTGTAAATTTTATCTCTCTCTTTCATATGCCTGTTTTATGCAGAGGCGTGCGATTGTTCTTGTTTTCCAGTGACACCATCTATGGCCAAGAATTCGACTTCTGCCATACCCATACGTCACACCCGTTTATAGGACGGACCCATTCATCCATTACAGATCGTAATTTTGACCTGAATCAGAGAACGATCGATTTCCAATCCAGTACCCCCAGAGGTATTGATTTGCTATGGGAACATGGAGGACTTTGCGGCTCCACATATTTAACATGCATCAGTCACCATTTGTCACTCTACAGATTTAACGTGCACAGTCTTCGTCCGGTGGGGTTCGAACTCACAAACTCTCGGACATGGGTCCAGCGCCCTACCGACCAGGCTATCCCTGCCCTGTAAATTTCATGATTTTGCTCATATAACCCAGTTGTTGGTTTAAAACTAATATTTTCCATTCGTTTTTCTTTTTACAGGGCATAAATCGAGGTTATTTTAATTTTAAAGAGCTTAAAAATTACATTACATGCCCGGGGAATCAAAAAGTCTGATCGGTAATATATTTTTTAATATAAATATTTAAGGTAATATTTATTTGTTATATATTACAATAATATTACAATAATGTGTATATACATTACAATAATATTATGCAATATTTATTGTAATATGTATGAATGTAAATATTTAATGAGTAACGATTGACCATTGGTCATTTTGCATGAATGTGAGCAAATTAAAAGGCATGGATTTGACGATAACATTTAATACTTCTTCGTTAATAATTATGTTCCGTATTGACTCCGTTACTGTTTACTCGTAAAGAAAAAAGTTTTAAAAAAAAATTTGATTAAAAACACTCGCAATTTTTTGACTACTTGTCCTTCATTTTTAATTGTTCGGGGAAATTTGCACAAGAATAAATAGTTTTAGATTTTTGAAGAAAAAAAACAATAAAAATTTTAAAATAAGGGCTATTTCATACAATTAATTTCATCGTCAAATATGTCAAATTGAAGTTATTTCATTTTCGTGAGATTAAGCATTATTCCTATTTTCACTGCCTCTGGGATATTCCAAGTCAAATATAATTAGTTTTAATTCTTTGTTATCGTTGTTTTTTTTAAAGTTTTTTTTCTTGTTTTATGTCTCATTAATTACATTTAAATCGCTTTTGCTGTGAAAAACTTAACCTTGTTCTAACCTTGAACTAAGAATAAAAAGTTGCACCGATTAATTTGAATTTAACTTTTTTCATTAGCTATTAAATGCTGACAAATGCTACTTTAATACAGCAAGCTATATACTTAAACACTTAATTTCCTGACAGATTTTACACAATCATTTCATCACCAGCTATTGTTATAAATCATTTTGCATCATGTGCTTTAAAAAAATAAATAAAAAAAACTTCAACCCTTCGAGGTAGAAAACCGGAAGTTTTCCTTTAAGAAAGTCACGGCATCTTTATTATTTCTTATGTTTAGGCTTGACTTTCACGATTATTGCTGTTATCTGATTGAGCTGTTATCGCTAATTGTCTGTGTATAATTATCAATTACTGCATTTGTAGCTGTTAAAAATAAGAATGATTGATTATTGTATTAACGCTCCTTTTACTTTTAAAATTATGGAGCTCTATAAATGGGATAATAATGTCCATTAATATTCGCTTAAAGATTTCAAAATAAATATCGAGAATAGTGAGAATTCAAGAAAGGTAGTGCGAGCATAACAACTTCGGTCCAAAATTTTATGAGAGGTCCCTCGTGTCAAATCATTGAGAAAACTCTCTAATGAAAACTTGACGTATTCTCACTCTCGTAATTTTTCGAATCTATAATATCATAGGCTTAATATCTCATGTTACTGAACTTTGCAAGAATATAACCTTGAGTTAATGAGAAAATAAAAAAATTCTTGGAAAGAATTTCGTGGTATGAATTCTCACCAGGGAAAAATTTCAGGGGACAGAGCAAATTTTTTTATACGATATTCTAATTGAGTAAAAAATTCATTTTATTTTTAAATTTAACAAATCAGAATGGGCCCCTGAGGACATTAAAATATTTTTAATAATCACCTCTGAAAACAACTATTATTATTAATATTATCAATATTATTGTTACCTAGCTTCCTTACTACTCGAAAAAAGTTTTAATCAAATATTTCTATAGATCAGCAAATTATCTTTTTTTTTAATTCCATTTGAAGAACTAAATATTCCTTACATTAACTTCTTCCAAATTTTTTTATTTTATTTTCTACTTTTTTTTATCAAAAAATTTCAGTTGGCGACGTATTATTGACGTATCACCCAAAAAATTTCTTTTCACAAAATCGATCTGCGAATAAGAAATTAAAGTGTAAGCTTTTTCAACCAAAAGATTTTTTTTTCTCTCTGGTTTTTCATGTCAAGTGAAATACTTAAATGCAATTTTCTAAAACATCTTTCAATAAAATTTACACGTACCGCTTTGTCGAATGTTTTCTACAATCCGAACGAGACGCAGATATTTTGGCACATCGGAATTTTCATGCAATTTTAATCATATGTAAAAACGAGTCGCTGAAATTGTTTTTTATTGCATTTAATTTTTTTTTATGATGTTTCGTGTGATTCATGTTTTTCTATGGAAAGCATGTTTTTATTCTTCAAAACATTTCCAAGAGGTAAATATCCGAGTCTTCTAAATAATTTACTGTGAATGATACGTTTTTAAGTTCAGAAGAAAATTTAAAATTCCCTTTTCCATGTGATGTTTTTAATAAATGTTTGTTTAAATTGAATTGTCGATATTAAACTTTCTTTTTAAGGGGGATTCCATTTTTATTTTTTATCACTTAAAAAAACTAAAAAAGCATGTAAATATTTTTATGCATAAAAAATGTTCTTTAAAAATTTTAATTCAAGTATATAAAATTAAAGTTAAAATAAAACTGAATAATAAATACTGTTCTTGCTAAGATTGAATGATAAATTATTTAATTTCAAAATGATAGTAAATAATCTTTATCAAAAGAAAAAAAAATCAGTACACAGAGAAAAAAAATTCTGCTGAAATTACCGTACTGCATGTTAAGGACATTTCTAGTAAAAAGACCATAATTCTGGTAATAAAACCAAAATATAAGGTATAGTGATATGGTAATGGTTTACCAAAAATTCTGTGAATCAAAATTATCGTTCTTATTACTAAACATTTAGTAAAAACAAAGCTGAAAAGTAAATTTAACCAAATAAATGATTTTAATGCCATGCTGCAAAGTATCATGATAAAATTGCCAAATTTTGCCACATTTATCGAACTTTATCACGTAATATTTTATTGTTAATTTTAAAAAAATTATCACTAAAGTGCTTCTGTAAAAATTATTGAGCTTTTTCGTGTTCCTATACAGCTGGAAACACGGTTCATTTTACTATAGGCTGGAAATTTTGCCTTACCTTTTTTTTTCTTCCTCGGCGTAGTTTAAAACGTTAGGAGATTACCCTCTTCGGATCAAACATCCAGAACAATCGACATCATTTTGCATAATTTTATCGATAAAAAAATAGTTTGATTTTTTAATTTTTTTTCGGATTTTTTTAATAAAAAAATTCCGGATCAATTTCCTGTAAAAAATACCGGCCCCCTGAGTGCTGGTCATTATAAAATCCATTTTTACCGGAGCATGTTGGGGAACAAAATATTTGATATACTGTAATTTTTACAGTAACAATTACTGTAAACTCATTCAATCACTCTAATTAAATAAATATTATTGTAAAAATTACACTATAATATTTTACGGTAGAAAGGGATTTTATGGAAAAAGTGCCGGTATCGTAATTTAATCCGGAATTTTTTACAGTGTGTCCGTATAAAAATATAATTGCGTTTACTCTACTTGATTCGAATTTTAAATTATAAGAAAATTATTAGAAAAAGTAGGAAATTTAAATCAAGTAACTTTTGGGCAATTTTATAATATATAAATATTTTATTGTTTGTGTCTTGTGAATTTTGTTCCAACGTCGACATGATAAGAAATACACTGTAAAATTTCTTTGCACTGTGTGAAAAAATTCCAAAAGATTATTTTTTCTCTCTCCATTTTTAGAATTTTTTTTCTGTTTCTTTAATTAAAAGTTATGAAGAATGAATCAAGTCTAATTAATAGAAATTTTGTTAATAAAGTTTTTCCAAGCTTCACATTTCTAAGCCACATGTTCCGAATTAAAAAGCACATTTTCAGACATTATTTGAACTTTAGGTTGTATGGTGGTCAAAATTTAACAAAGATTAAATTTCTAAAGGATAAAACAAATGTTGTGAAGTTTAAAGAGGAAAATTTAAAGAAAATTTATTATACAGAGAATGTTTTGTACATTCTCTGTATAATAAATTTTCTTTTTTCAAGTGCTATATTCTCTGTTTAATTTTTTAAAGTTCTATATTCTCCATATAATATTTTTTTTTCAAGTGCTATATTGTCTGTGAAATAATTTTTCCTTTTCAAGTGCTATATTCTCTGAGTAATTCTTTTTTATGAGCTATATTCTCTATGAAATATTTTTTCTTTTTCAAGTGCTATATTGTCTGTGAAATAATTTTTCCTTTTCTAGTGTTATATTCTCAGTGTATATTTTATCGTTTTCAATTGCTTTATTCTCAGTGCAATATTCTTTTTTTTTCTTTTTAAAGTTACTCTATTTATTTTTTTCTCTCTCTATTCTCTGTGTAATACTATTTATTTTTTTCTGTAATATTCTCAACTCTCTTTTCTTCAACAAACCAATTCATAATTATAAAAATTTCTGGAAACAGCTTTGCAACTAACTCAATACAAAATACAGAGGAATCAGAAACATTTTAAATAGCTCGCTGAAAACTCAAGAACCCAATTACCTTAAAAGTAAATGCTTAAAAAAAAAAAATACCATCTCCCCTGCCACGAGACGTTCTTTATGGTTGGCAAAACGTTTTTGTAACAAATTTGTTAACATCTGTCACAGAGCATCTCCCTTCTTGCATTGATGCACCTTCAGTATCTTTCTCAATAGAATATTCCCACAATTTCGACTTATGCTCTTTTGCGCTGCGGGGAATCTTTTTTTATAAGAGAAACTATCAGCAGGAAAAAGAAACATCAGGGGGAAAAGAGAAAAAATGTTTTTAAAATTTACCACTTGTTTTTGACGTACAGATTATCGAGCTTAAGAGGGCTCGCTATTTTGGATTTTATGTAAAATTTTCGATTTTCGTTTTCTTGATATATTTCTGCTTAACAAACTTTAGTATTTGACAACAAAACGCCCGTAAAAAAGGAAGAACAATAGCTTGATCAGATTAAGAGAAATAGCACTTCAAAAGTTTTAGAAGTGCTTCAAAAGTTTTAGAAGGCTAAGGAATATTTACCTAATCCTTTTTTAAATGTTTAAAATTTTATCCGGAAATATGTTCTTTTTATATTTTATTTTATTTTATAACTGTCGTTGAACAGCCGCCCCAATTTTTGGGTTTACGACTACTAATGTTCAACTACGTAGCCTTGTGATTTTGAACCCAATCCAGAAGACAAGGGGATTCCTGCATTAAGTATAGGGAGAAATTTGCCTTCGTGGAGGACTTTTTGATGGAAGTAACCCTCATTTATGTTACATGGAGAGGAAAACCACGAAAACTTCCCACGGTTAGCCTGACGCCAAGGGGACTCTAACCCATAATCCGTCTACCACTGAGGTTATTTCACGTCAGCACTGTGGTCGGTGCAAGCCGGATGCGGAATTCGTATCGACCAGCCATCGCTGAGATTCGAACCCGGTTCACCTAATTGGAAGGCGAACGCTCTATCCCTTGAGCCATTGCAGTTTAAGTTTTAGAACTTCTATGGAAGAAGTGTTAAACACTAAAAAGCATTAATGGAGTTAAGTTTCATTGCTTATTGGTTATTTTGCATAAGTAAATGCTGAGCATTATTATTAAAAACGAAATAGTAAATGTTATGGGCAAGTGCATGCCCTTTAACATGCCTATTTCCTCTCATGCAAAACAGCCTATGTCCAATTAATTTTAACTGATTAAATATTTGCATATTCGGAAAGGTAAAAAGAGGGAGAAATGTTGTCCCATGAAACATTGAGTATTTCTAAGAAACTAATGGCAACATGACAATTATTTTTGTTTCTGACTATGACCTTAACCAATGGATGATATAATTGAGAGAGATCGCATTCGAAGTATTAATTAATACCTTGGCGAGACAATGAAGATTTTATCACTAAAAGGTAAATGTTTGCATTCATTCTATTTTTATTTTTTGAATATGAAATTAAGAAACTATTCAAATGAATTTTTTATTTTCTTTGAAAGAGAACATTTTTACACATTTTAGTTTTAAGAAAACAAACAGTCCAATTAGATTATCCGCAATTTCGCATTTTCAAAATCATGTGTGGATTCTATATTGAGACAATGCGGAATGCTAAAGATTTTAAAGGTGCACAATTTTAAATAACTCCGATAAATTTTATTAGAAAGAAATGTGTTTGAATCCGCTACAAATTTCCCATAAATATAATTCAGTTAAATGTGTTATTACAATATTCCGCTTGTTATTTTAAGTTAGATATAGTGAATTTCGAATAAATGAACTTGTTCTATGACATACAACAATAATGCCCGTATCCTAGCCCAATAAGAGATTTTTCTTCTTATTTTTTTTCAACCGTTAGCTTCTCTGTCCCATAAAAGGGAAATTCTATAATTTAAATGCATTTTAATGAAGTTTTTAATTCGTAAACATAAATAAAAATTCGCTTCGTAAACTACAGCAGTCGATAAAGAGGCTATATTAATGTCAGCATAGATACTATGTAAATGCCAGCAAAGGGACTGAAAAAAATTTCAATAAATCGACCGTGAACCACGGTGGCTCAGGGGATAGAGCGTTCGCCTTCCAATGAGGTGAACCGGGTTCGAATCACAGCGATGGCTGGTCGATTCGAATTCTGCACCCGGCACACACCACCCACAATGCCGAATTAAATTATCATCGGCGGTAGACTGATCACAGGTTAGAGTCCCCTCCCTTTGCCGTCAAGCTAATCGTGAGAGGTTTTCCTCTCCATGTAACGCAAATGCCGGTTAGTTATATTAAAAAGTCCTTCACGAAGGCGAATTTCACCCAATACTTGATTCAGGAGTTTCCTTGTCTTCTGGATCAGGTTCAAAATTACTAGGCTGTAGAGTTGAGCATTGGTAGTCGTAAACCCAAAATTGGGTCGGCTGTTCAAGGACAGTTATAATTATAATAGTTATAATTATTACCTGTTCAAAAGCATAAGACAAAACATTTCATAGTTGAGAAGTGCCCTTAAAATAAAATGAGTTGAAATAAGTAAAATAAAATTAATCGACTGTGTTAACTGTCAACAAATCGTTTGTGTAAATGTCAATCGATTGTAACCCGATTCTGTATACATCGACAAAACGACTATATGAATGTCAATATTCACTAACTTTATGCTTTCACAGTTAACATAAACGCCAAACATAAAAATACTAAAATATCTGAAAATTTTATAACCTTACTCCCCGAATTATTCGAAAATATGAATCATTAGCCAAATATAAGAAAAACATTATTTTTAATTTAAAAAGGCAGAATACTTTCAAAACAATATATTTCCTAATTCTAGAACAAAACCTTATTTCTCCCTCTCCCAGTTACAGTTAATTTGTGTGAAGGAAATAACTTCATGGGGTCTCGGAAGCGGGGGAGGGGAAATAACTTTCAAAGTTAGCCGGACATTTCCACAAAAGTTCCATCTTAAAATGTAATGAAGTATTTCACAGTCCAGTGGTTACCTTTATAATCTTCATCCGGCCATTTAGCCACAGGGTTAACTTCACTGCTGACCCCTGCCTCTCTAGAACGAAAGACATTCTACAATGATCGTCCCGCTGATTGAGCTTTTATGTATTTATATCTTCCATCTTTGCACACTACTGAACAGGATTATTGTTCGACACCGCCCTGTTGGAAGAAAATCAAAATTCTTGAAAAAACTTCCTAAATTTGGGATTTTTTCTTTTATTTATTTTAGGAAAATTACGTTCTTTTTGAGGAAAAAATTATGCAATTGGATGTTGTCATACAAGATGGTTTGTGAATAAATTGGGATTGTAATTGTATAAATTGACTTTGAGTGGGGTAGAAGTTTTTTGAACTAGACGCTAACTGACCTTTAAATATTTTTCTTGTGTTTAAACTTTGTTTTTTTTTTTGTATTATGTTTTGGCTAAGAATACTTAGAAGAATATATATATATATATATATATATATATATATATATATATATATATATATATATATATATATATATATATATATATATATATATATATATATATATGGGTCATTCTCACAAAAACAGTCATTTTCATGTCCCCAGTATATTTTATGTTTGTTTTACAGCTTACGAAGAAAAAAAATTCAGGGAAAGTGTCCTTCAGAATGCAAGCTAACAAAAGAATAAAAATAAAATTATCAATTTTTATTTTTTATTTATTTTAGGTAATTAAAATATACCAATATGTCATTCCCTCACTTGTCCCCACTGCTGATTTAAAAAAAGAAAAAAATTGTTTCTGAAATAAATTTTTTTTTTTTACAAATTCGTGTTTTTTATTTCAGAATACTGAAATATAGAATTCAGGAAATCAATTTTAAATTTAATTTCTGATAAAAATATTAACACCGCACTATTTTAAACTTTGTCCCCAGTGTTTCGTGCCATTCCCTCACAACAATGTTCTTATCACCTGCAATCTTCTTAGAATAAAAATATTTTAATAAAAACTTTAGAAGTTAACAACTGGCATCATAGAACAAAATTGCAGTATGTTTCCATCTGCAATTTAAAGAAGCTTTGCTGTGGAATAAATTTGAATGAATCAAACCAGGTAAAATTTTTTACGTATATATATATATATATATATATTTACAAGGTTTTGATGGAACTGGAATGAAGGATTGAGAAAAATTACACTAGGGAACAGATTTTTTGTGTCATTTATACAAAAACTTGATCTTGCCTACTTCGGGTGTGGGGATATCAAATCTGTAATTAGTTTTGTTCCTTTACAGATTTTTTTTTAATTGTCATTTTTAGTCTATTTTTTGTTGAAATGTACAAGTTTAGAAACGTTATATCAACTAATTTTTTTAAACGTTTAACTTTATGTTTTCCGATAAACTCCTAGGGGAGTTAGGGCATCGGGATTAAAATTGCATGGGAACCCATGTTCAGAAATGCTGTTGTACCCTACTAAATGAACTTTTTTATTTTGACCTGTTCAGTATCACACGAAGAAACAGTTCCAAGTAGGAAAGTGCCCTTAGCGGTGCATGAGGATATTTCCGGGCATGGGTTCCTATGCAACTTTAATCCTGATGACATGCCCTAACTACCCAAGAAGCTTGTCTCAATATTTATGCAATCCCCTGTAACATATAACGTTCTTAAACGTGTACATTTCGATCAAAAAAAAATGAACAAAAAATTTTATTTACGAAAATCTATTGCTTGGTAGGAGAAATCGATTGCGGATTTGATATCAGCTACGTGAAAATATCCAAGATCCGTTAAAAAATATCGATAACTATTAAGAAAAAATTTCTAAGTGTAATTGTATGATTAAAGACAAAACTGGTCTTAACTTTTCCTTCAGCAACCTTGACAATACACATCCAAGCTGCTTTTCTCAATATTGATGCAAAAATCTCATACATATTTAAAGGGGTAGATAATATTCGTATACGCTGATGCATTTTTGAAAAAATATTTGAAGGTCTTAATTGAAAGAAAGTGTTAAATCTCTTAATCCAAAATAAGCGATCTCTAGATATACATTATAATTAAAGTGTATGCACATTTAAAAGCTTTTCTAAGAAATGGTATATCATTCAATACAATTAACTCATTACTCATGATTGCAATGTGGTGAAGAAATGATATTAAACACTAGTAAATCATCACCAACGAGTGTGTAAGATATTTAACCCAATGATATATATTTTATTTATGTTGTATCTCTCTCTTTCATAGTTGAACTATCGCGAAAAAGAAGCTTTCAAAAAGTCCGATTCAACTTTTAATGAAATTATATTTCATATTTGTAATTTCGCTTTATTTAACAATTCTTGTTCATGACCATAAATTTAATAGGTTTAAGCATTAACTATATCATGAATATTTTCCTATAAAGTTTCAGCATATATTCGAAAATCAAAAGAGTATATCATACCAATTGCGGATGGGGTATAATATGTCCTACACATTAATAAAGCAAAACAACATGAATAAAGCACGAGTAAAACTAGTCATACTAATGTCAACAAAGGAAACAAAGGAACGTAAACAAAACAAAAATAAAATTGTAAAAACGGACGGTAGACATGTCAACAAAACAACGTGAATAAATCAAAAATAAAGGTATAAAAATGGACATACTAAACACAAATTGGCAAATCAGAAATAAAGGTATGAAAATGGACTTACTAATGTCAACAAAACAACGTAAATAAAGCAAAAATAAAGGTGCAAAAATGGACAGATTAATCTCAACAAAATAACGAGAATAAAGCACATATAAAGGAGCAAAAATGGGCATAATAATGTCGACAGAACAACGTGAATAAAGCACATATAAAGAAGCAAAAATGGGCATACCAATGTCGACAAAATAACTTGAATAAAGCACAAATAAAGATGTCAAAATGGGCAATGGACATGTCAACAAAAGAACGTGACCAATAAATAAGCAAAAATAAAGTAAGAATGGACACAGTTTGTCCAGTTGCAGAATCAAATATAATGTGTCCATTTCAGCACATTTATTTACGCTTTACTCAGAATTCGTTTTATTGATATTCGTAATCCTACAAAAAAAAATTTTAAAAATGAATTAAACTGATTTGAAATGAAACACCCAATGTACAATATTTATTTCTTTTATTTCCTCGTATCTTATGTATATTTCCTGGCAGTCGGTGCTGAATAAAAAGTGGACTCGCGAGTCGAAACCGATCCAGTCTCGTTCCTAATTTACTTGGAGAGCAACAAAGCAAACAAGTCAGACATCCATTTTTGAATCTTATCCCCACACATATTACGAACTCTTACAATCAATTCTGAGGAATTGTAGACTTGTCATAGCCTGTTTTAGATAGTGTATTTGAAGAGTGGTAAAAAATAGATCACCAACTGGTACAAACATTCACCAAGTACCATTGAAATAAAGAAAAGCATACATGTATATATATATGTTCTTTATCATCATCCGGAACTCGAAGAAAAAAGGAAATCCATTTCCAGTTCTACACCAAATTCACAAATAGTTGCGCCAAAAGTGTATCAATCGAAGGCGTGAAAGTGAAACCGGAATCATTTTCCCACATTTGTGCACGGCGGGGGCGATGGAATAGTTCCTTTTATCCTTCAATACTATGCCTAAAAACACCCCCCGCAGACGATCGCCAAGAAATATAAAATAGGCGGTGAGAGGGGGGTGCCTTCTTGACAACGAATGTTGCAAATAGAATGTATTTTTTAGAGCAAAAAGCAGTTTTTCTTGAAAGAAATACAGATGCATATTTGTTGTTGATTCGAGCTATTTATTTGTATCACAATGCGAGTATTTGGTTGGCGAGTAAAAAAGCATGCTCACGGGGGTGGGCGTCCTTTTTTTTCTGTATTTCTGGAGGTTTGTGTTTCCGGTGCGGTTCTGTTATGTAAAAAGTTTTACGTTTTAGAAACGACGCATTGAGTGGGGTTTTGATGATTTATTTGAAGAAAAAGCAGGTTGGTACAGTAGGTGAAAAGAAAAACATATTTCTCCGACTTCATTTTGAGTTTATTTTTATTATTCTATATTTTGTGAACGTCATGTTGACAAATCGCAATTCCATCTAAAGATATTACCGAAGCACCGCATTTGTCAAAAACTTCTATTGTCGCTGAAAACAACACACAAAATTCACACTTTGCCTAGCTTAGAGAATCATATATCATAGATGGGGGATACCGTGGGTATCAAATTTTATTTGGCGGTTTTTATACTTAAAGATATGTAAGGTAAATGCTACTTTATTTCAACAACTGAAAAATTATTTTAAATAAATAAATAACAAATCGTGAAATTCTAGGCTATATCTTTTTTTAAAAAATTTAATGATTCATAAGAAGCAAATTAGGTTATTAGTTATCGTACAAAGAGGGAAAAAGTTATTGGTTACTGATATGTAAGGGAGATATATAAGAGAGATATAAAAGGTAGAATTAAATACTATTTTTGCAACTGAAAAATTATTTTAAATAAATAACCAATCGTGAAATCTAGGCTATATTTTTTTTACCGAACTAATTGGTTCATAAGAAGCAAATTAGGTTATTAGTTATAGTACAAAGAGGGAAAAAGTTATTGGTTACTGATATGTAAGGGAGATATATAAGGTAGAATTAAATACTATTTTTGCAACTGAAAAATTATTTTAAATAAATAACCAATCGTGAAATCTAGGCTATATTTGTTAACAAATTTAATGGTTCATAAGAAGCAAATTAGGTTATTAGTTATAGTACAGTGAGAGAAAAAGTTATTGGTTATTTATACATTGAGTGAAAAAGCTATTGGTTACTGATATATAAGGGAGATATATAAGAAAGATATATAAGGTAGAATTAAATACTATTTTCTCTTTGCAACTGAAAAATTATTTTCAATAAATAACCAATCGTGAAATCTAGGATATATATATTTTTTTTTAACAAATTTAATGGTTCATAAGAAGCAAATTAGGGTATTAGTCATAGTACAATGACTTAAAAAGTTATTGGTTACTATACATTGAGTGAAAAAGCTATTGGTTACTGTACAGAGAGTGAAAACGTAACTTCTTTGACTACTTTTAATTCCCTTTTTTTACCAGTTTCATTTTTTCAATAGCTTTTGAATATTCAACTCATAATTTGACAATTCACGAGACGAAATTGTAAGATATTTATGGTAATAAGCACATATCAAAATCACATGTAATTAAGCGCAATTTTAAGTAATTGATATAATTTTAAAATTGATAAAATTTTTGAAAAAAAAAATACTTTTATTAAGAACTTAAATATGTTAGGTCTAATGAAATTTTATGAACAGAGCTAAACCAAATTCTTATTGGTTAAAAAAAATTAGCAAAAACAGGAGGACATTCGCAGGGAAAAATTTTGCAAACAAAAATTAGAAAGGATAAAATACCCCAAAAATATCTCGTAGTAATCCCTAATCCCAAAAAATTAATGTAGGGGATATTAAAAAGAACAAAATCTTGCAAGAACAACATTTGCAGAGAAAATCTCAGAGAAAATACGTAGCCATACTCTTATCAAGACAAATTATCATTGGAATCAAAATTAGTATTATCTGTCATAGTTTACAAAAGCAAGATTTTGTTTACTGGAGATTTTGGACCGGTGAAATATCACCTAATCTAATTTTTGAGTTCACAATATTTTACTTTACGTATCGGCCATATTTTGTTTTTGAAGTAATAAGTTTAATTTATTATGTTAATCATTTACTAATCATTTATGCGAATTTAGCCCTAGAACATGAAGGATAAATTTTTTTTAACAATAAAAATACATTAAAAGTTTTATGTCGATTATTTGAATTTTGTTTTTAAAACTAAAGAAAAGCTTAGTTTTTATTTTCTTAGAATTTCCTCAGTTACCTAATAGTTTCATAGTAGATCTTCCAGAACAATCTAAACCTTTTAAAAGTAAGATGATATAATGACATTTTCAATAATTTGTGTAGTTACATTTCAAACATGGATATAAGATGAGATTATTACATATAAATTAAACCCAATTGTAATCGCATTAATATTTTTTTAGTTCAGTATCCCATGGAAGATGTAATTTTCTTTCTTTTTTTATTGAAATAAAACATAACCTGCACGAAAGAATAACAAAATAAAAATAATATTTTTAAAAATCACGTTTTTTTAGTGGAGAATAACAATTAAAAAACAAAAATTTGAAAAAGGAAAAACGTGGAGCGCATGAAATACTTAACAGTTACAGTATGTGTGCTCATGAGAATATGTGTATGTATATCTGTAATTGTAACTGAATGTGGATGTGTATGTGGAATATGTTTGTGTACATGCATGTGGATGTGATGTGTATGTGTATGAGTAAGAAAATATGTATGTGTATATGTACCTTTATGTATTTAATGAGCCCCACGTTTTTCCTTTTTCAAATTTTTGTTTTTTAGTTATTATTCTCCACTACAAAAACGTGGTTTTTAAAAATATTATTTTTATTATTATTTTTTTTTGTACTCCCAAATTCTCAATTTTTTCACTCACTGTACACAAAACTTTTCAACTGAGATGTGACACTAATTTAAAATAATCGAATCGACAACAAAAGACAATCGTGAAAATATTAATTTTTCTTTAATTTTATTTTACTTTGTATGACTTTTTTCTCTTCATTTTCATGCATTGTCATCCAATTCTGAACTATGTGCCAAATTTGAAGTCTGTTGCTAGTCGGGAAGTTTGTTTAAAATCGATTACAAAATTCCACCCGAACAGACATACACGAAGGCAAGTTGATATAAACGTGGTAAAAATATATATTTTTAAACAACGACATTCAGAACATCAAAACTTAGTATGAATTATTGGAACCTTATTTTTAAAATTAAGGAATGCTTTTTTTAAGCCTTAAAGCAGATATTTATAAATTTCACTAATTCAAAACTTTTAAAAAACACTTTTTCATTTATTAATTAGTCTTATTGCCTTAAACTTTCAAATAAACTTGAACCTTTACCTTTTGAAACCATTGCGACATTTTTATAAAACAATGTGTGTAGTTGATATATTTCAAACACATAACACAAAATGGAATGGTTTTCATTTTTAATTAATAACCTACATTAATTTTTTTGTCTGATTTCTTGTGAAATATGACGTAATGAAGTAGACGAAATGACGTAAACGTATATGAAGGAATAAAATTTAATTTTTCGATGTCAAAAACATTTTTAAAAACTAACATTAACATTTTAAACCTTATATTTAAAATTGTATAAATGTTTTTAATTATCTTAGAACTTCTATAGTTATAAAATAGAATTATTAACTTAGATCTTTCAAATCAACTTGGCTTTTGAAATCAATACCATATACAGAGATGCCAATTTGCTCCGGACACCAGATAAATATTTTCAAGTGGTAGTTTCTTATTGTATTATTCATTGTTTAATAAATTCTATTTATTAGGTTTTAATCCACCAGTATTTCTAAATAATTCGAAAACTTATATAATTCACTACTTTTTATATTTTGTCCTGCTAAACCTTTTAAAACTAAGCATATTTAGCCAAATATCTGCGAAAAAATTTTTTTGTAGTTATTTACCGTTTTTTAAAATATTTTGCAGTGCCCGGAGCAGTTGGTATCTCTGCATATAGTGACATTTAGAAGAAGAAAAAAACATTTTGGGTGATAGATTTAAATTTTAGTTTAAAAATTAACGGAATGGTTTTTTTTATTTTCTGATCACTTCTTCAGACATATATTAGTTTAATTATCATTACTTTAATTGAATATTCAAATTAACTTCATTAGCCTTTTGAAGCCAATGTGATATGTTTTTAAAAAATCGTTTTGGAAAAATGATACAAATTTTGTTTTTAAAATTGAAGGAAAGGTTTCTATTTTCTTAGAATTTCTGCAGTTATACATATATATTTTGTTGTGTTAGAACTTTCAAATCAGCTTATTACTTCTTCAGACACATATTAGTTTAATTATCCTCGAACTTTCAAACCAACTTGAACTTAAGCCTTTTAAAACCAATGTGATATTAAGATGTTTTTAAAAAATAATTTGGAAAAGTGTTTTAATTTCGTTTTTAAAATTGAATAATAGGTTTTTATCTTCTTTGAACTTATACAGTTGTACATATATATTTTGTTATATTAGCACTTTCAAATCCTCACACATATATTAGTTAAATATTCTGGAACTTTCAAATCAACTTGAACTTAAGCCTTTTGAAACCAAGTTGACACTATGATGTTTTACCAAACCAATTTCTATGATATAAGCCTTTTGAAACCAATGTTATAGTAAGAAGTTTTAAAAAATATTTTAGAAAAACGGTATAAATTTTGTTTTTAAAATTGAAGGAAAGGTATCTATTTTCTTTAGAATTTCTACAATTATACATATGTATTTTGTTAGCATCAAATCAGATTAATCTTTCAAATCAGCTTATTACTTCAACAGACATATGTTAGTTTAATTATCCTTAAAATTTAAAACCAAGCCTGAACTTAAGCCTTTTGAAAAACTTGGAACATAAGCCTTTTGAAACCAAGTTGACACTATGATGTTTAACCAAACCGAGTTCTATGACATAAGCCTTTTGAAACCAATGTGATAGTAAGAAGTTTTAAAAAATATATTAGAAAAACGGTATAAATTTTGTTTTTAAAATTGAATGAAAGGTATCTATTTTCTTTAGAACTCCTACAATTATACATATGTATTTTGTTAGCATCAAATCAGATTAATCTTTCAAATCAGCTTATTACTTCAACAGACATATGTTAGTTTAATTATCCTTAAAATTTAAAACCAAGCCTGAACTTAAGCCTTTTGAAAAACTTGGAACTTAAGCCTTTCGAAACCAAGTTGACACTATGATGTTTTTAAAAAATATTTTGGAAAAAAGATGTAAATTTTATTTTCAAATTTGAATAAAATGTATTTATATTTTAGAACTTTTACAGTTATACATTTATATAAGCACTTATCAATCAATCAGCTTGAACTTTAACTTTCGAAACCAATGTGGTATCGCAGCATTTCTGAAAATCGATTTGGAAAATAACTTAATTATTATTTATATATTATTAAATATCATTAATTTTTTCTATTCTCTTTGTAATATCAAATCAACTGGAATTAAAGCCTTTCAAAAACCAGTGATACATAATGATGTTTTCAAAAACACATTGTACAGAAGATACACTTCAAGCAAAAGATGGAATGGTTTTAATTTATAAATAACCACCGCAATTATATTCGTCATATTACTTTAAGTTCAATTTCCTGTGGAAGATGTAATTTTTCTCTTTATTCTCCCGAAATGAAAATAAAAATAAAAAACACCCGCAAGATTTAGTCAGACAAATCTATGAATGGTCCTTTCGGAAAAACATCACATCTCCAAAGCGTCTTATACTTTCAACTCAAACAAAGGAAAATAATATCTCCGATTTTCTTCAAAAGAAAGCGTGAAAAATAAAAAATCGGATCGAACAGCGGGATGCTACACAAGATATCCCGCCGATGCAGCTACAAAATTAAAAAGAATAAAATAAAATAAAAAGTCGAGGCGTTTAAAAAATCAATCTATTTCTGTGACTCTGTTTCCATTCCATTTGCAGTTTGAGTTTTTTTTTCTTCTTTTTTTTTCCAGGTGTTCATTTCTATTCCATCTTTGGAATGATTCGTTTTTCATCTCTGAAAAAAGCCGCCAAAGGCGCAGAAATTAAGCTATTAGTTGGCAGGAGGAATAAGGCAGTTTTTTGTTTTGCTTTTTCTCATTCTTTAAAGAAAGTAGAAATAGACTCGATTTATCATTATATTACATGGGTTGTGAAGTTGGGGGCTCGACCTTTCACAGCCTATATAAAACGTTGGGAGGGGCGGTTTATTTTTTTGGTGTTATTTCTTTTTTTCATTTTTTTTTTAGTTGGGAGGAAGTCCAAGGGAAACCGCAATTTATCACCCGTAGAATAAAATGCGTTATTATTGCCGCTTTTAGGCGAGTTGATGAAGACAGTCTATGATAGATTAATTATTTTCGTTTCTCGGTTTTCCATCAACTGCTGATGTTGCTACTGTGTTGGTTTCGGGCGCTGCTACATCTGCGCCTTGGATCTGAGATGTTTGTGGCTTTTGAGTCAAACACTACTCAGCAAGTAAAAGAAAAACCACAGTTTAAGTGCCTTACACTTGTGAAGTAACTATTTACCAGGGGTTTCCAACTTACATGAAGCCGGGGGCCACAATTAAAAACACAAATCAAATGGCGGGCCGCAACTTGATCAAAATTTTATGTAGAACTCTTTTATGTTTGGAGGAACATTAAATATTATTGTCAGATTTTTACCAAGTTGTACAAAACAGAAGTATTGAATTACAAATTAAAATGAGAAGTAGATTTTTAAAAATATTTAATTGCATATTAAAAAACTCCGGCTGCAATAACTGTAATGTGCACCCATGCATTAAACAATTAATGCGCAACAGATATCTAATTGTTAAGATATAAAACTTTAAAAAGGTTGGTATTAAAACTTACATAGTAGCACGCAAAATGTTCAATGACAAAATTGAGGTTTGTCTGCTGCAACCACCAGAGAAATGATATTTACATTTTAAATTTAAAATTTACAAATGTGTGTGTAAATATTTTCGTCCAAAATGAGTGGTTTCAAAAAGTTAAATCGGAGACTTTATTCAAGAAAATTTCTGATACACACATGCTAAATTATATTCACAAAATACAAAAAAAAAAAAATAAATAAATAAATAAATAAAAAAATGAAGTAAAAAAGAACAACATATACGATTATTTTTGTATTTGAATAAACATTTTCTTGACTGCAAAACCTGAGAGATAATTTTTTTTACACCGTTGGTATGATAAATTTCACAGAAACGAAGAAATTAGGTTTTTATTAACGAGAAAAGTATTTGTAACCCATATAGATTTTTTTATGAAAATTGTCCGCAAAAAAATTACGACTAATATATTTTAGTTCGCAGGCCACAAAAAAAAGGCTTCGCGGGCCGTATGCGCGGGCCGCCAGTTGGAAACCACTGCTATATACCATTTTGACGAGAAGAATTATCTGGGCTTTAAAATGGATGTAAGACTTATATACTATTTTAAAAGTTATTACATTTTTTACGCTCAGATTAAATTTCTCAAAATCAATACCTTATTCTCATTTTTTCAAATTTTTATAACCCCATATAAAGCCGCCTTGGAGTAAATTTTTAAATACAGTCGAACCTCTATTTAACGAAGTCGCTAAATCCCGATAATAAGTTCGTGATATGGAGAATTCGTTGATTAGAAAATCATCTTTTGAAATACTTAAACAACACAAAACAAGTTTTAAATTCATAAACACTAGGCATAATTAAAATAGCATTTGATACACCTTTATCTTGTAAACTAGTATCTACTATCTATCTATCTATATTATATAAAACGCTAATACGTACGTATGTATGTATGTATCAATAAAACCGATGATATTTCTTTTCTCGCGCTGGCAACAGTTTTCATTTTTAATTGATTGGATTCGGTGCGCAAGAGCACGTAGTGAGCAACCAGATAACATTAACCAGAGTGAGCCTTATCAGGTTGTTCAATTCAGATTCATGCACTAAAAACATGACAATATTTAATTTAAACTCAATTAGCAATTAATTAATTAATTGAAGTGAGAATGCTTTAAAAGGCCGCTGTTGAATTGATATTTTTCTACTGGAAGCTACCGAAACGTCTAAAAAACGTTTAAGTGTTTGTATTGAATGCATTGAATTTTTTTTATATTTCGCGTTTATTTATGCATTGAATTTTCACGCTTTAAAATGCAGAATATCAGTGAAGTAATATTTGATAATTTATTTTGCTAATATGTTTCTTATTTAGCAAATGTTTTGATTTTTTCATCATGTACAATCTAAATAGCTAATATACTTTTTTAAAAGCCAATAAGAACATTGGTAGAATTCATCTACATAAGTACAATACTATGTCTTTGATGATAAAATACTATGTCTTTGATGATAATATATTATGTCTTTGTGCTAGAACATTGTGTTCATTGGCGAGCGAGCGCAGCGAGCCATGGTTCACGGCGTGAACCACATAGGATTGCGTAGCAATTCTCGGGGGTTGGCGAGCGTTAGCGAGCAGGGGGCGGAGCCTCCTAGTTTATTTTATAAATCTTAAACATAAAATAAATCTGCATGGAAAGCAAGAATAGAGCAAAACATTATCCAGTGCTACACAAAACATTTCCAACTAAAAAAGCTAAGTTTATGTAAAAAAATTATAGCTGAATTTATTATAAAAGTAATTTTAAACATGCGTTCCATATACATTACCACATGCGTTCTTAAACTTAATTGCTGCTATTAAATCCGTTAATTTTGTTTGAGTTCTTCGTTTGAAATGCAAACAAAAAGGTAAAGAGATTTTGCTGCTTTCTCTAAAAGTTAAGTGGCTTCGAAAATCAATTTAAGGTCATTTCCTCCAAGTTTGAAATATTTTTGAAATCGGGAAAGTGGATCTGAAATAAAAGTTCGCTGAATAGAAAATTCACTTTGCTGTTTGGAAGTTATTTTGCGAAGACATTTCCAAAATGGTCGTTTTTTCTCCGAAAAAAATCGCAAAATAGAGAAATTCGCAAAATGGAATTTCGTTAAATAGAAGTCCGACTGTATTAAAAAATTAGTTCACAAACGCTTTTAATTTTCTTAAGACAACTTTTCTTCACGTTGATGTTGATGTTTTGCGCCATTTTCAGAATAAGCATAGAGGGCGCTGGTTAAAGGTAGGCTAAACTTGATCGAGCAATCAGGAGTAACTGTTG
This sequence comes from Parasteatoda tepidariorum, assembly GCF_982258835.1. Lineage (NCBI taxonomy): Eukaryota > Metazoa > Arthropoda > Arachnida > Araneae > Theridiidae > Parasteatoda > Parasteatoda tepidariorum. Next base: position 25,034,846 of record NC_141764.1, on the reverse strand, counting down.
CAAATTCACAGCAGTAAAGAAAATAGTATGTTATTCGCAAAAAGGCCTTATTTCATGCGACAATAGAGCCTTCGGAAGTCTTTCCTAATTTACTAACCATATATTGTTGTTTTACATTTTTTAAGAGAAATTCCATAAGTGTTATAAAAATTGCTAAATGCAATTTTTAACAATCTAATAAAGCGATGCCTACATTTTAAATTTTTTTCTGAAACTTTTTTGAAAAATTACGAAGGACCGGAAAAAAAAAAAAGAACTCGAAAAAAAGGACTGAAAAATAACATCGAAACAAAAGTTCCTATTGACCATAATTTAAACTTAACGTCCTAATTCTTTCGAGCCTTTGAAATGGAATTTCATATCATTTGATAATTATTCGAACGTAATTAGAAAGTTTTAAAACGTTAACTAAGTTTAACTTGAGATTTTAATACTTTATATATTATAAATGTATTTATCTAAAACCTGTGATAATAAAATGAGGAGTTAGTCTCTCTCTTTTTCTGTTTGTGTATCGTATATCTTCCAAATCGTTTGCTCTTTCATCCAGAAATTTGGACAGCGGCAGCAAGAGGCAAATTATGGCTTAAAACTCATTGGAAAATTTCAATTAGATCACACTGGAGAGACACTTAAAAATGAAATTTTTTCATTGGTTCTCATAGTTTACATGCAAACGTGCCATTGTTTTAAATTAAGCAATATGTCAAATATTTCAAACGATTACATAATTGACGACTTCTGGCTTATAGCTCTCATTAATAAAAAAATGAACTTATTGCACATCCTTTAATATTTAATTATGCTTTCTTTGTTATGTCGGATAAGCTTAAATGGAAGTGACGCAACATACCAAGATATGTATGTTGCGTCACCAAATCAGCCAGATTCACCAAATAGTCTCCTTCAACTATCTAAAGTTATCATAAACCACATGTTAATTTGTTCCTTATGCGTTATGAAGTCCTAAAAATATCTGGCTGACAAAAGCATGAATAAAAAAAAGCATATAGCAAGATAAATAAAAATTAAACCACGAGACATTTTATGGAACATTAGAGAGTTGTTTGTTTTTGATGAGTAGAATTTTTGTTTTTGAATTTAAGGTTCATACTTACCCGTTACGGTTCTTCCATATATTTTGGAGGGTTATTACCAACCCGTATCATGCAATTTAATTAAAATTTGTTTAGTATATGTGTGGTTGTATTTTCATAATGTGTTCATAAATGTGTTTTCATAAAAAAGAACTGTTTCTTTAATGTAGCTTTATCCGTCACAGCATTTAAAATGTGTTCCGATAAAACTAAATCTAAAATCAACAGTTTATTACCGTCGTTGAACAGCTGACCCAATTTCGGGTTTACGTCAACTAATGTTCAACTACGCAGCCTATTAATTTTGCACCCAATCCAGAAGATAACTCCTGGATCAAGTATTGGGAGAAATTTATCTTCGAGGAGAACTTTTTTGATGGAACTAACCCGCAATTGCGTTACATTGAAAGGAAAACCACACGAAAGGCTAACCTCCCACGGTTAGCCTGATTGCAAGGGGACGTGAACCCATGATCCGTCTACCACTGAGAATATTTTACGTCAGCACTGTGGTCGATGCAAGCCGGGTGTTGAATTCGTATCGACCTGCCATCACTGGGATTTGTACCCGGATCACCTCATTGGAAGGAGAACGCTTTATCCCCTGAGCCACCACGGCTTAAAAATCAACGGTTAATAAAATAAAAAATAAAGTATGCGTTAAAAATCAAAATTGATAGAGAAATGGTTTTAATTCATTTAGAATAAATATAATTGATCACCCATTAATAATTGATGATAATGAAACTTAATTAAATTTGATAATAGATTTGATTTGAAATAAAAAAAAAGATGAAGTATATTCTGAAAAGCGAAATTAATGGAGAAAAGAAACTTATTCGTTTAGGGTAACTGTAAATCATTACTACACTATTAGTTACGCCAATGTTGCTAAATTAATTTTGATGATAGGTAAATGAATTAAGAAAATAAGTTATAAGCCAACCAGCAAAATTAATGGAGAAATGGTACTACTTCGTTTAAGAGAAGAGTAAAATATCACCATACTGATATTCATATCAAAGTTGCTTTATTAATTTTACCAATCGGTAATAATTTCGAAGAAAAAAAAAATCTATGTACTAAAAAGTAAATGTAATTATTATGACTCAAGATTCTTTTGCTTCTAATTACTTTATTTTACAATACAACACTCAGAATAATAGGACTATTTACAATATATTATTTACATTGTTTGTTGGATGCATAAACTTACATCATAAAGATGAAAATCGTATCGAATTCTCTTAAACGCAACGTATCGTAAGTTCTCTAACTTAATATTATAAACATAAAAAAGAATATAAAATATAATTGCCAGATTCACAAACTCTAACACAAAATTAACTAGAAGAAAACATGACGGAAATGTTAAACTTGAAGTGAGTGGCAACAGTAATGGAGAAATGATACTAAGTCATTTAGAAAGAAAGTTTTAAAAAAATGCTATACTATTTTTTGCAGCCAATGATGCTTAATTAATTTTGGAAATTGATACTAATTAAAATAGATATTAGGTTATTCCTATAAAATCAATATTATTGTAGAAATGATACTAATTCATTTAGAAGAAATGTAAAAAATAAATAAATAAATACGTAAATTAAAGTAGTAGTACTTAATTTAAGTCACAATTTTTAAGGTGTGCTTTGGATATCTTTAGTAAATTGCTTACAAACCAGACGAACTGGCGTGTGTTTGCTGGCGCTACTATACAATATCAACTGGAACAAAAGTTCGCCGTTTAAAATATATTTGTTCGTATAAAGTTCTGTAATAAGGATAATTATATTTTAATTTTATCTCTCTCTGAACTGTATTAAATGAATTTAGAATATATAATTTCTATCCGCCTCTGCTGTGTTAAGCCTAGTTCAAATTCGTGTTTAATATTTTCGCTGTGCTACGTATACGTTTGACTTACAAACTTATTATATTTTAAGAATTAGTGTATCTATGCATTCTAAGTTGATGAAATTGAATTTATATTGTCTCGTAAAAATAACTTAACTGACTGTTATCTTATCTTACTGTAATTATGAATTATAGTGTTAAAATGGTGTCGGCTATTTTACACCAAGTAGAGTAAAGGTACATTCTCCTGGTGCAGTGAAGCACCAAGAGCCAAAAGTTATCTATGGTGTTTCACTTCCCCATTTTGGCTTAAAATAGTTGCCACTATTTTTTTTTTTTTTTTGCTAAATTTTTTTTACAGAGTTCAACTAATTATGCTCAGAGCTCTGGAGTCGGTAGTTAAAATGGGCTATACGCACTTTTCTTTTTATTCTGAAGTTTGCGACTCCAATTTATACTCAATCAAAATTTGCATGAAATCTGAGTAATTATTATGCAAATATGAGTCATTCCACCATTAAAACATTCTCAGACGAAGGAATTTTTTATCGCAAAAATTGGAGTAAAATCGGTTAAATAGCTCTTGAGAAGTAAAATTTCAATTCACTCTTGTAAACATGTCTTTTCCTGAGAAATAATTTAACCTTATTCTCTTCAAGTTTAGGATTCTATCACTTAAAATTAAACTGTAAAAAATTCTGGATCAAATAACGTTAAAACGCACTGCACTAAGGGTATCAGTACATTTTACCGTAAAGTCTATCTTCGCCGGAACATGTTACGGAACGAAATATCTGATCTATCTATATTTTTACAGTAATAATTACCGTAAAATCATTACGGTTTAATATTTAACGGTAAAAAGGAATTTTACGTTAAATTGAAATTTACTTATTACGACACCCAAGGAGCCGGTACTTTAAACCGTAATTTGATTCAGAAAATTTGATTTGTGAAGTATACAATTTAATATTTTTTGATCACTGTTAATTTAATTAAAAATATAGAAGTATTAAAATCTTTTTTTTTTTTTGTGCATGAAATTATTTTTGGTCATAAAATTCAAGGATTGGCAGAATTAATTCCATATTTATGATGAAATGCGTAAATATTATATGAAGCCTAAATATTTAGTATTTCTGCAGGCTTATATATTGTGACTCTAAAATATATGAAGAAATCCGAAGTTCAGTAATCCGAAACCTATAAAGGGGGAAAGGGAAGGTGTGTTTATTCAATACTTTAAAATTTATTTCTTGTTTAGCAAATTATTATTCAGGTTGATGTTTTTTACTTTGTTAAGCTTCAAAGTCAATAGTATTTGCAAAGTTTCGAGTTATATGCTATTTTGTAGTGTTTCGAATCCTATCTTTTACCCTGCATTTCACGTATATGTGAAATACTGAATCCTAATTTTCCATCATGAATAATAACGTATTTATATGTAACGCAATTAAATATAACCACATTTATGAAAAAAACTCAATTAATCCCTGATTACGCATTTATGTTGCATTGAAAAAAGTGTCCCTTAAAATGCAAAGTAAATGATATCTAAAAAAGTGCTTTCACGTATAAGTGAAACGCAGGATCCTAATTTTCCATTGTAAATAATAACGTATTTATATCTAATGCAATTAAATATAACCACATCTATGAAAAAAAAACTGAATTAATCCCCGATTACGCATTTATGTTACAAAAAAAAGCGCCTTCACGTATACGTGAAACGCAGGATCCTAATTTTCCATCATAAATAATAACGTATTTATATCCAACGCAATTAAATATAACCACATCTATGAAAAAAAAACTGAATTAATCCCTGATTACGCATTTATGTTACATTAAAAAAAGTGTCCCTTAAAATGCAAAGTAAATTATATCTAAAAAAGTGCTTTCACGTATACGTGAAACGCAGGATCCTAATTTTCCATTATAAATAGTAACGTATTTATATCTAAAGCAATTAAATATAACCACATCTGTGGGAAAAAAACTGAATTAATCCCTGATTACGCATTTATGTTACATTAAAAAAAGTGTCCCTTAAAATGCAAAGTAAATTATATCTAAAAAAGTGCTTTCACGTATACGTGAAACGCAGGATCCTAATTTTCCATTATAAATAGTAACGTATTTATATCTAAAGCAATTAAATATAACCACATCTGTGGGAAAAAAAACTGAATTAATCCCTGATTACGCATTTATGTTACATTAAAAAAAGTGTCCCTTAAAATGCAAAGTAAATTATATCTAAAAAAGTGCTTTCACGTATACGTGAAACGCAGGATCCTAATTTTCCATTATAAATAGTAACGTATTTATATCTAAAGCAATTAAATATAACCACATCTGTGGGAAAAAAAACTGAATTAATCCCTGATTACGCATTTATGTTACATTAAAAAAAGTGTCCCTTAAAATGCAAAGTAAATTATATCTAAAAAAGTGCTTTCACGTATACGTGAAACGCAGGATCCTAATTTTCCATTATAAATAGTAACGTATTTATATCTAAAGCAATTAAATATAACCACATCTGTGGGAAAAAAAACTGAATTAATCCCTGATTACGCATTTATGTTACATTAAAAAAAGTGTCCCTTAAAATGCAAAGTAAATTATATCTAAAAAAGTGCTTTCACGTATACGTGAAACGCAGGATCCTAATTTTCCATTATAAATAGTAACGTATTTATATCTAAAGCAATTAAATATAACCACATCTGTGGGAAAAAAAACTGAATTAATCCCTGATTACGCATTTATGTTACATTAAAAAAAGTGTCCCTTAAAATGCAAAGTAAATTATATCTAAAAAAGTGCTTTCACGTATACGTGAAACGCAGGATCCTAATTTTCCATTATAAATAGTAACGTATTTATATCTAAAGCAATTAAATATAACCACATCTGTGGGAAAAAAAACTGAATTAATCCCTGATTACGCATTTATGTTACATTAAAAAAAGTGTCCCTTAAAATGCAAAGTAAATTATATCTAAAAAAGTGCTTTCACGTATACGTGAAACGCAGGATCCTAATTTTCCATTATAAATAGTAACGTATTTATATCTAAAGCAATTAAATATAACCACATCTGTGGGAAAAAAAACTGAATTAATCCCTGATTACGCATTTATGTTACATTAAAAAAAGTGTCCCTTAAAATGCAAAGTAAATTATATCTAAAAAAGTGCTTTCACGTATACGTGAAACGCAGGATCCTAATTTTCCATTATAAATAGTAACGTATTTATATCTAAAGCAATTAAATATAACCACATCTGTGGGAAAAAAAACTGAATTAATCCCTGATTACGCATTTATGTTACATTAAAAAAAGTGTCCCTTAAAATGCAAAGTAAATTATATCTAAAAAAGTGCTTTCACGTATACGTGAAACGCAGGATCCTAATTTTCCATTATAAATAGTAACGTATTTATATCTAAAGCAATTAAATATAACCACATCTGTGGGAAAAAAAACTGAATTAATCCCTGATTACGCATTTATGTTACATTAAAAAAAGTGTCCCTTAAAATGCAAAGTAAATTATATCTAAAAAAGTGCTTTCACGTATACGTGAAACGCAGGATCCTAATTTTCCATTATAAATAGTAACGTATTTATATCTAAAGCAATTAAATATAACCACATCTGTGGGAAAAAAAACTGAATTAATCCCTGATTACGCATTTATGTTACATTAAAAAAAGTGTCCCTTAAAATGCAAAGTAAATTATATCTAAAAAAGTGCTTTCACGTATACGTGAAACGCAGGATCCTAATTTTCCATTATAAATAGTAACGTATTTATATCTAAAGCAATTAAATATAACCACATCTGTGGGAAAAAAAACTGAATTAATCCCTGATTACGCATTTATGTTACATTAAAAAAAGTGTCCCTTAAAATGCAAAGTAAATTATATCTAAAAAAGTGCTTTCACGTATACGTGAAACGCAGGATCCTAATTTTCCATTATAAATAGTAACGTATTTATATCTAAAGCAATTAAATATAACCACATCTGTGGGAAAAAAAACTGAATTAATCCCTGATTACGCATTTATGTTACATTAAAAAAAGTGTCCCTTAAAATGCAAAGTAAATTATATCTAAAAAAGTGCTTTCACGTATACGTGAAACGCAGGATCCTAATTTTCCATTATAAATAGTAACGTATTTATATCTAAAGCAATTAAATATAACCACATCTGTGGGAAAAAAAACTGAATTAATCCCTGATTACGCATTTATGTTACATTAAAAAAAGTGTCCCTTAAAATGCAAAGTAAATTATATCTAAAAAAGTGCTTTCACGTATACGTGAAACGCAGGATCCTAATTTTCCATTATAAATAGTAACGTATTTATATCTAAAGCAATTAAATATAACCACATCTGTGGGAAAAAAAACTGAATTAATCCCTGATTACGCATTTATGTTACATTAAAAAAAGTGTCCCTTAAAATGCAAAGTAAATTATATCTAAAAAAGTGCTTTCACGTATACGTGAAACGCAGGATCCTAATTTTCCATTATAAATAGTAACGTATTTATATCTAAAGCAATTAAATATAACCACATCTGTGGGAAAAAAAACTGAATTAATCCCTGATTACGCATTTATGTTACATTAAAAAAAGTGTCCCTTAAAATGCAAAGTAAATTATATCTAAAAAAGTGCTTTCACGTATACGTGAAACGCAGGATCCTAATTTTCCATTATAAATAGTAACGTATTTATATCTAAAGCAATTAAATATAACCACATCTGTGGGAAAAAAACTGAATTAATCCCTGATTACGCATTTATGTTACATTAAAAAAAGTGTCCCTTAAAATGCAAAGTAAATTATATCTAAAAAAGTGCTTTCACGTATACGTGAAACGCAGGATCCTAATTTTCCATTATAAATAGTAACGTATTTATATCTAAAGCAATTAAATATAACCACATCTGTGGGAAAAAAAACTGAATTAATCCCTGATTACGCATTTATGTTACATTAAAAAAAGTGTCCCTTAAAATGCAAAGTAAATTATATCTAAAAAAGTGCTTTCACGTATACGTGAAACGCAGGATCCTAATTTTCCATTATAAATAGTAACGTATTTATATCTAAAGCAATTAAATATAACCACATCTGTGGGAAAAAAACTGAATTAATCCCTGATTACGCATTTATGTTACATTAAAAAAAGTGTCCCTTAAAATGCAAAGTAAATTATATCTAAAAAAGTGCTTTCACGTATACGTGAAACGCAGGATCCTAATTTTCCATTATAAATAGTAACGTATTTATATCTAAAGCAATTAAATATAACCACATCTGTGGGAAAAAAAACTGAATTAATCCCTGATTACGCATTTATGTTACATTAAAAAAAGTGTCCCTTAAAATGCAAAGCAAATGATATCTAAAAAAGTGCTTTCACGTGTACGTGAAACGCAGGATCCTAATTTTCCATTATAAATAAGAACGTATTTATATCCAACGCAATTAAATATAACCACATCTATGAAGAAAAAACTGAATTAATCCTTGATTACGCATTTATGTTACATTAAAAAAAAAGTGTCCCTGAAAATGTAAAGTAAATGATATCTAAAAAAAGTGCCTTCACGTATACGTAAAACGCAGGATCCTAATTTTCCATTATAAATAATAACGTATTTACATCTAACGCAATTAAATATAACCACATCCATGAAAAAAAGCTGAATTAATCCCTGATTACGCATTTATGTTACATTAAAAAAGTGTCCCTAAAAATGTAAAGTCAATGATATCGAAAAAAGTGCTAGTCAAGTGAATCGGAAATCTACATCAGTGAAAGTATCACATTGTTCACTATGTCCACAAGAGGGCAGCACTACCGCTCTGTTTAATCCCTCTTTGATAAGACTCCATCATTCGATGTCGAAGTTAATGATATCAAAAGCGGGGAGTTCATAACGGAGATATTTCAGTACGCCCGATCGCCTCCTCACGCTGGGGGGTTGTCGGTGGTAGAACAGCCCGCGACAGCTGGCAAGCACCGACAGAGGCCTTTCAAAACTGTTTACGCTGCTAAGAGAAGTAGGTAAATTGAGCAAGAAATGAGGATTGGTTGAGCGCGTTGATGAAAAGAGAGGATATTATGTAATAAAAATTTGTAGCAGGCTGTAATTAAGGTTACGTGTGTCGTCCATTTGGAAGACGCAGAACTGGAAAATTTTTTGAAAGAAATCTCTAAGAAGAGAAAATAATTATTTAAATCCACTATTTCGAGAAATCAATATTTGGGGCTTTTCTTAAAAATATTTGACAAATATTTCATTTAAGATATCGTTAGTGCTAGAATTGAGAACTGATTCGGAGAATCGAATCATCATTCTGAAACTGTCTCAAATCGGTGAATCATTCGATTCAGCTCATTCTTAGATTGATTCAAATAGTTTCATTTATGAATTTGATGGAGTTACTTCAATGATCAAAATGGTCCCTTTGGAAGACACAGAACTGGAAAATTTTTAAAAGAAAATCTTTAAGAAGAAAAAATTATTATTTAAATCCACTATTTCGAGAAATCAATATTTGGGGCTTTCTTAAAAATATTTAACAAATATTTCATTTAAGATATCGTTAGTGCTGGAATTGAGAACTGATTCAGAGAATCGAATCATCATTCTGAAACTGTCTCAAATCTGTGAATCTAATCTTATTCGATTTAGCTCATTCTTAGATTGATTCAAATAGCTTCGTTTATGAATTTGATGGAGTTAATTCAATGGTCAAAATTTGTTTTTTTGAGAGCATTGATAGTCGTAAACTCAGAATTGGATCAGCAGTACAACGCGGGTTATAAAATAAAATAGGTGAATATTTGGCTAAATCAAAATATTTTATGAAAAATAAAACATACATTTCTGATAAGACTTTTATTATTTCTATGCCTACAAGAAGTCCGGTAGTGGACTGATCGTTAAGACACGGTTCCCAATAGATCACCGAAGTCAAGCATCACTGGCTGGTGACCACTTGGGTCAGTCTACGAAGGGACCGAGGGTGTGAGGTATTGGTCCTCGTTGAACTGTTCTATCGTAAACTGCTCGACTTCGCGCGCAGGTCGTCGGCCTACCTACCACTCCCTCTTGAGAGGATCAAAATTGTGATGACATGTCTTCGGATCATCCTCAGGGATGTTTCCCAGACCGTCGCCAATAGCCCATCGTGCAGCTCCAGTGATACGTAAATAACCTACAACTACATGCCTATAAAAATGAAGAAAAAAAATTGTCAGAAGTAATAAAATTTTACCTTAAAATAGCTTTCACTTGCATTGCATAAAAAAGCATTGAAAATATGGATTTAGGTTTTTTTTTAATTTTTTTCTCTCACTGCTGTTTTTCTTTCATTGCTGTTTTCTTTTGCGAGGGAGGGCAACTAGTAAAGAGTTCGTTCCCAATATATATCTGTACATCACTGAATAGTGTTTCATCATATCTTAGTCACAGGGTGTCATCTATAAAATTCTGATTTTTTTCGACTAACCAATGTTCCTAAACCTCTACTGGAGTTTTATGTTAAGACATGGAGTTAAAGACAGAAGAATTTCCAATCGTTTTCAGGGCGTTACAATGAGAATTACTAGCTATATTTTTTCAAAACTTGCTGACAGTCAAAATTTAGATTAAGTATAGCTGGTACTTTCAAATTTTAGCTCGAACTTTGTACTGAATTACAGCAAAGTTACAATCGTTATAAGCATTACTTATCTCTATATTATCAGTTAAAGGAATTTATTGTTAGTTAGGATTGTAACAATTGCCCAACTAGTTTGAGTACTCAAATTTCAAGTTAAGCTCTATGTCGAATAACAATAAAAATTCAATTATTTTCTTAATGATGCGAGCAAAATTCAATAGTCAAGTAAAATTCTGATCACTTTCCGATATAAACAAACCAAACCAATAGAAAAAAAGTAAAGTAGGAATAATAATAAAAAGATAAACGAAAAGATGTAAAAACTACACTTTACGAATAGACTAAAAAGGAGAAAATGATAATAACTGAAGAAACAATTTTAGAACTACGGCTTACAAATTCACTGAAGAGAAAATAATAATAATCCTCATAATAATAATTAGACAAAAGAAACCTTTTAAAAAATGCAATGTTTAATGGACTAAAAAGGAAAAGTTAATATTAATAAGATAGAGGAAAAAAATTTAAAAACTATGATTTACAAGGAGAATAAAAAGAGAAAAATAATAATAACGATATTTTTTTTTTCGTCCAACCTAAAACTAAAAACTTAGAGCGCATATTCGTAAAAATAAACTTGTATCACTCAGTTAAAAATTTCTTGAAAAAAAAGGTTAAATAACAATTTAATTGTTATTTAACCAATTTTATATTAATTGTATATTCAAACAAAACAGTCGAATAACCATAAATAAGATGGTTATCATACTATGAACTGTGAGAAAAACCTTTACTTACTGCTTTCACCTAATACGGTTAAGCAACAAGAATATTATTGCACTAACTAGTCCACCTAATAAAGCCACTTACTTCCTTGCAACTGCGCACGTACTATTGCCAAGTGGGCTAATTTGTCAGTTTTGTGACTCATACTGACTCAGTTTCATGACGCAATACTTCCTCCAATACTTCCAACACATGAAGAGTTTCCAGTGTTTAGCATTTTCCAATGTCCATTACCTAACGAAAAGCCTAACTTCAATGTATAGTTAAATTTATTTTTTGGGGTTTTGAAACCATATTAGTGGTAAATGGTTAAAAAAAAAACACTATAGTTTTGTATTCATGGTCATACTAGTTGTGAACGGTTCCCAAACAGTATAGGTAAAAAAATAGTTTTAACCGTAAAATTTACGATCAATCAGATCGACAGGTTATTTCACAATTACTTAAAAAAAAAAATTGTAACCGAGCACTCTGATGTGTTTAGGAAGTGAAGCGGCTTACAATTTTTATTTCGATTTTTTGTTTTAAAAAAAACTTTTTAGTTAACTTATAACACTAGTTTTTAAAATTTTTATTTTATGGCATAGTATTTATTTAATCAAAAACTTATAGACATAACTTATCGACATAACTTATTTGATTTTGTGCCATTGGCAATGTATCAATCTCGGTTATTGAGTTACTTTTGAATAGTTAGATCCAACTATTTTATAACTAAATCTCTGCTTAGTGGAGAAATAAAGATATGATTGTACTCCATCTCCCATACTTAATACAGCCTATAACTTATTCATCCCATAGCTTTTTATTATAAAGAAGAATCTCATAGACCATATGTTGTTTCCCATACTCATAAAACATGCAATCACGTATTTGGGTTGCGGTGATTTTACGAAATCCGATAATACAATATGGGTCTATGTACAAAAGAATCTAATTAAGAAAGAATTCTCGAGTTGTCCGATTTTATTATTTTTACCGAAGAAATTGTCGCCTGATATAACTTAATAGGGTAGGCGGTCTAGTTAGGGGAGGGGTACAGAATGGAGATTTCAGGTGTTTTCTATTGTGGAACGAAATTACTGTAGGTTTGATGAAGAATTTATTATTTTACGAATAAGGTAGCTAATATATTAAGGTGGCGCTAGGCATAATAATTTTCAATATTCGAGTGAGCTCCTATTATTGGATAATAAGTTTTTCGTTCGTTGACCGTATAATTTCGTATTAATGATGTGAAATTGAGAAATTCCTTGCATCGAAGAAATCTGACTAATGTTATTTTCAGAGAATTTTCATTAAAGTGAAAATGTATCGAACATTTCATATAACCTAATTTTTTTTTAAAAAAATAGACCATTAGAATTTTGATTTTAAAATTACCGAAAAACAACTGGCTGTCCATCCAATTGACCGCAAATGTTACGTTTTGGAACATTTCTTTCCCTTTACGGGTTTAAAACCGTTTATAACTGGTACAGTTGAAATATCATTGTTGTTTGTTGAACTTGATAAAGACAAAACAATTACAGGCAAATAGAGCTTTATTAAAATATCAATTATATTGTAAAAAAAACATGCTCATGCTCATACAGTGCAATTTGAAAAAGGACGAGCATACACAGTGCTTTGCAAGAACGTGAAAAATGGAATTTACCATGCCGCTCTTTCAAGCAATTGCCAGTGGAATAGTATTCTATATATCCGCGTACGGACCGAGGTTGTGCGGTATTGGCCCTCGTTAAACTGTTCTACCTTAAAGTGCTCGACTTCGCGTGCAGGTCGCTGGGCTACCGAAGCGGGGGTGCCATCCCCACTGCAGAGGATCAAAATTGTGATGGCATGTCTTCGGGTCATCCTCAGGGGTGTTTCCCAGACCGTCGCCAATAGCCCATCATGCAGCTCTAGCGCGACGTGAATTAACAACAACAACGTATTCTATATAACGTAAGATGCGCAACTTACCTGGAAGAAAAATAGTTTTGCTCGCACAGCTGCAACAATCATGAATATAAAACTGTACAGATTTGTAACCATTAGCAGCTAGTGCTTTTACAGTCATTTACAGCTTTTTTGTGTTAAGCATCTCTGTGGTGCAGCATTCTATGCGTGAATGAGAGCTTCTTATTCCAATAGGCCAGGATCACCAATTAAGGAGTGCAGAACACTGAAAACTCTTCGTGCGTTGCAATAATAAAATATGTTGTGATACAGACGCTGGAATTCGAATCCTCGTTCAACCGCTCATGACAGATTAGGCTTCTCGGCTAAAGTGGGTATCCAGTAGCGAGAAACTAAATGTTCACAACACACTTATAAGACTATTAGGTCTCCGATGATGGAAAATGTAAATATGAAATAAAATAGTAAGTTTAAATAAAGTCATATCAAATTTGCTTAAATTATATTTAATCGTAGATATTTTATTTAAAAAAAAATCATTTCGATTTAAATGAATTATTTTTTTAAAAGAATCAGATTGAAATCGTAATTTAAACTGTAAAATTAAAATCGTTTAGTTAAAAAAAAATCCCGTAAGGGACCGTTTTGATATTACAAGTGCCTACCAGGGGAAGGGGTTTGTTATTTGCTTATTTTTGCTGATAAGGGGGAAGGAGAAGTATCAGCAATGCTTACGTAAGACATTTAAATTTCCTTATTTTTAAAATTTTATTAAATTGTAAAAAAAAAATTAACAAAAGGTTTCAATTGGAAAAAATCGGAATTAAATCCGAATACGAAAGAGTTTGAAAGATTTCTTCAAGCAGTTTCAACGGACACAGAAAAAAAAAACGGAAAAAAGTTCTACAGAACATTCTACTCTAGAATATTCAAAGTTAAAAAGAAGGAATGAAAATTAAATTTTGTTTTGTGAAAAGTTAAATATTTTATTTGAAATTGCCCGAAAATGGTGACTTTCTTACGTAAGTATTGAAGGAGCTTACTTTTGCTGAGAAGGAGGGGGAGAAAGAATCCAAAATTGCCAAAAATATGCTTACGTAATAATTAAACGACCCGTAAAAAATCTTAAGGTAACATTTTTTTTTCTTTATCTTTTTTTGTATTTAAAACTATGTTGTAGAAACGCATGTTTTTTCTTCATAGAACTCTTCGAAAAAGGGTCGTGGACATCCTTGTTAAAGCTACTATTTAGCTTATATTTAACAGGGTGCGTAGCCAAATTATTCAACAAAAAAATAAGCACCTTTTAAGCACTTTTCAAGCACTCAAAAAATATTTTTAATCACATTAAAATAATAACTAGGCAGAGTTGGAAAATTTTTGACAATCAACGGTTTTATCCTGTTTTAACCGACATGTCAAAAAAAACTTTTGGCATTGTTTTTGACAATTGTCAAAAATTATGAAATTTTGAATCATGTAAAACGAATGGCGTTTTCATACGCTACGGTCTGACTATACGCCGAAATAGATTGGGGTTGAATTAATTATGAAAACGCTGAATAGCACAATGTCAACTGTGTCTTTTTGCATAATTCGAAGGGAAAATCAACATAGTAAAGGAAAAATCTCATTTTGAAAAAGAGAAAATTAAGCATTTATTAAAAGCACCCAATGAAAAAAGCACCTTTAAGGGCTTTTAAGAAACGAAAATCGAAAATAAGCACCTTTAAGCACTTTTTAAAAACGCTACGCGCCCTGTTTAAGAAACGTCTCCTGCCAAGTTGGCAACTATTGTTTGACCGCCAAACTTCACTGTACTTCAGTCACTAGTTACTTTAAACTGCACCAAAAACTACCTATTATTTTTTTATATCTTTATTTTTCCCAACTTTAGCTGAATATGAAACTTTATTTTTTAGATCAAAACATTTTCCCACGGAACAAAAAAAACACATTAATAATAAATTTTTATTCACGTAATTAAACTGATTTCAAATTTCTTTCTATGTCACAGTTCAAATGACACAGATAACAGAATAATCATCCGTAAAAAAAATAAAACATAAATCATAATATTTCATCGCTCACAGCCGGTCTTCTTATTACATAAGGAAGTCAAAGTTAAAGTTATAAAATGAAATGGTCATATTTATTTTTGTCCGTTCTTTCAAGAAAAAATTCTGCCGCTGGCCAATAGGAAATAAAGTAAAATTACACGGTATAGTAAGTTTAACAACCTAGTCACGAACTCATGATCTTCTGATTGATACATTGTCTTGGAAAACGTGTAAATTAATGTAGTGAATGAAGTTAATCTCGCCCATTAGAATAAAAATACGATATTCTTATTACAATTTTTGAAACCATTTTTCATTTCATTATGAAGAGAATATTACTGTAATAACTTTTTGTTGATAGAATAACAGCTGTCAGGAAGAAAGCGACGAGACGCAATGTTTTTTTTTTGTTTTTTTTTTTTTTTAAAATTATTATTTACTTTTTATTTGAGATCCAGCTTAAGTATTTGATAAAAACATCCTCGTTAATTTGGCTTACAAAAATTTAGAGTCGTCTTACAATTAGCAGGGATCTGTCTAGATTTTTCTGAGAAGTACCTATTTTGTGAAAATTTAGACATAATTTGTGAAACATTAAAAATTATGTTTAAAAATCAACACAAAAATATGGATTTATCGTCTCTTAAGGGATACAAAAATAAAGTTTCAAGAAAAAGTATTTTGTGAAACTACCATTTCTCCTAAAATTGAATTTGTGAAACTACTGTTTTTCCTAAAGTTGAATTTGTGATGGTACCGCTAAACGGTAGCAAATTCGGCCTGGACAGACCCCTGATTATGATCAATAAATTGCGATTGTTGTTGTTATCAGATTGAAATTGTTGATCTTTTAAAACTGCAATCATCTGTAGGCAAGCTGTAAAAAGCGAATTAAAACTGTTACTCGCAATGCATTAAAATTAGCCAATAAAAAGGGATATCACCGACAAACCAATATTATATTAGGGGGGGGACCGGAAAGTAATGTCGTGCCGGTGCATTTGATATTTGTTATCAAGATTTTATTTTTAATCAGTAATGTATTCACCCTCGTTAGCAACAACCTTTCAATGGCGGATCGAAAAAAATGAATTGGTTATTAAGACTAACGAATATTTAATGCATCGAAACGACATTATTTTCCAGTCCCCTTGAGGGTGAACTAATATTATTGGTGACAAAATGAAATTGGTCATCTGAAATTGATATCGTCAAAAACGTGTAATTAGACTGTATAGGGAATTTAATAACCTTGTCGCGAACTCAATGATCTTTTGATTCGTACATTGTTGCAGAAAACGTGTAAATTATGGTAATGAATGAAGTTGATTTTATTCATTAGAATAAATATACGATGTTCTTATTATATTTTTGGAACAATTTCACACTTCATTATGAAGAGTATATTATGATAATTTTATGTTGATTTGCACAGCAGTTTTGAATTAGTGAAGGAAAAAGAATGTCAGTATTTTGTTCCTTTTTTTTTGAGAGGGGGGGGGGGTAAATTAAATTATTTATTTAATATAGTTATCTGCGTCATGACCTATTATGATCTAGAAGTATGACCCCGGTAGTAGAATTTACTGAGTCAGTCTGGTGCACAATCTTAAATGCGAATTTGTGTACGACCGACAGATAGAGCAAAATCGGTTGAACAGTTTCTGAGAAATCGAATTCTAAATATACGATTTTAACATTTGATTTCTCAGCCAATTTTCATTCAACCGATTTTCCACAAATTTTGCATTTTGCCATGTAAAATAACATTCTTTAAAATGAAGTAAAAATTGCGTGCCTTATAATACAAAATTGTTTCGACTATTATTTAATAAAATAATAAATGTTTACTAAAATGTATTATTTGCATGGAATTATCTTTAGATAAGCAAATTTTATAATTGTGTGAAAAAATTTTTCAATTTCCTTAAAAAGTTCTCGACGTATGAGGAAATTTGCAAAAAGTAAAAGAAACATTAAGGCAACAGGAGAACGATTCAAGCAAATTTTGGATCGTTTTCTAGACCAAACTATGGGGACCATATTTCACAAATTGCGGTTACCACCTATATTTCGGGGCTTAGAAATTGGAATTTGTTTAAAAAAAAAAAAGGCATGTTTATTCAGAGAAAGTATGTGTCTGATTTCGAAACAATCGTCTGCACTTATTACATTTGAGGTCACCCACGAACCATTTAGATTAAGTTATAAAACGTGAAGATCAGATCATTAGATCAAAAGTCACTCAGGGTGGTCCTTTTTTTGTTGGCTGTACAATAAAATTAGCATGCATTAGGTAGATAAAAGAAATTGTACACAAAAAAAGTTGAAAAAATTTATTATTTTTATTCAAATTTTTCATACTATTTTAAATGAAGTGAGTAATCTAATAATTTTATAATTGGAAGTTTTTTTTTTTAAATACGATTTTGTATACAGTCTACAAGCAAACAGCCAGAGTATTCAATTATTAAGAATTTATTTTAAAATTTTTCTGATATTATTTAAATTCTTTATTATTCTAAATTCCAGTTAATTAAAGTCAGAAATTTTGAAAGTCATAAATTTTTTGTTTGCTTACATATCTACAAATTTGCAAACAAATTTTGTGAAGGATTTAAGGCAAATAGTAATTGAGAAAGTTTAGGAATTAAAAATGAGTTTTCTATTTTTCATTTCGAAAATTTTCAGGCTAGGTGGTTCAGGTGGCTAAGATATTTATATTTTTTTAATTCTAAGATAATCTGCAGATGTTTTGATAATTCTCAAATTCTTTGTTGATCTGAAGCACCCTCTACCACGCTGGAGGATTTCTGCTATCAGGTTATGGCATTAAGGCTTATGATGAACAAACGAAATGTTTTATGCATGATTCCAAACCTAATTATAGAGGAGGCAATTAATTGGTATATTGTTGTCTTTGATTGTAGAGTAGACTATTACCTTTTACATCCACTATATTATCCCCAAATAAAGGAAATTATTGGCTCTTATATCTGTTATATTGTCCCCATATAAAGAAATCTTTAATAGAAAAAAATCTTCGTTCTTATCATGGTGCGAAATTTAATGAAATTGAAATTTTTTTAGCATGCTAAATTTGTATGACATTTTTGAAATCTAACCTTCTCATCTATTTGTTAAGCAAACTTGGAAATAAAAACGGACAGCGGAAATATTATCGAACTTGCAAACTTCGGATACAGTTTGTTAAGTTTATAATATATCAGTTGTAGTATACATAAAAAAAAGGCATAAATATACTCTTAAACGTACAGACAACATAAAAATCTTCTATTCAAATTTCGGTAGCAATTTTCGAACTTAAGCACTGGAACACAATGGATTGACTAAAAGGCACCGATTAAAATTCCTTCCTTTTCTTTTAGCACTCCATATCCACCCCCTCCCCCACAATGCCTTCTTTCGTGCCGCACTTCATCCATAAAACTCCACCCGACTGTCCAACTACAATCGCCAGTTTAAAAGAGGAATTACCATTCTGTGAGCATTTATGAAAAGCTTTTTCTTCCAAATTACCGGTGGCCCCCTCACCCTGTTTCCGGCCTAACTGCAGAACCCCCCCTCCCGCATGGTCCACCCACAAGATTTTTGGACGCAAGCATCGACTTTAGGCCGATAATGTGCCGATTCTTATTTTATATATTTATAAACAGTGATACGGTCCGATGAAAAAGACAAGAAATTGCTTTTGTAGTTTAGCTTTGGACGGGAACAATCTTTTGCTTTTTATTTTAACCCTCCCCCCTCTTTTTTGGCTATCGATGTTTCATCTAGATTCGGCTATCGCATCCGGCTAAAAAATCGTTTGCTGAGCTAAAAATTCGAAATAGGAAGAAAGCGACCGGGCTGGCATGACCGATTCACATAGAGGTTGAAGAGTTTTTTTATATTTTTGTTTCTCTTGATCTTTCTTTTAATCCCCACTGATGCCAGAAGACGATAATTTCATAAATTATCGTTTTGAGAAAGCAAAGCGTCCCCAATGAAAATCTGTAAATGGGATTATCTGTGAGTAGGAAATAGTGGTGGTCACAGTGATAAAAATATTCGACGCAATGGTGTGTAGGAGGAATTGGTGATAGAGTTTTCGGTCGTTTTATATCTTTGATCTCACATTTTATTTTTGGACATTAAGAAATAAAGAAAATTGCTCGATTATGTCAGCAATAGTCCATTCAGCAATAAAAGTGGGGCTATTTAGCAATGACCCCAAACTGACAACCTTGACTTTGTGATTAGTTTTCATTCCCCCAAAATTTTACAAATTTGCTTTTATGTTTAAAAACTTTATTTTTCGATCAATAACTTAGACATTTTGATTCACAACTTCGACTTTTCGATTAGTAACTTTGACTTTATGATTAACAACATAGAGTGACGCCTTTAATAATATTATGAATAACTTCAACTAACCCAAAATTAATACTTTATGATTTGACTTTATTATTGACTTTTTGAATAAAAATTTAGACTTTATATGATTAACAACTTTGATAATATAATTTAATTAGCAACTTTTACTCTAAGATTAACAACTATGATAACTTTATGATTAATATTGACAAACCCAACATGAACAACTTCGACCTGATTTGTTAATTTATTTTAAAAATAAAAATGAGCAATAAATTTTCGTTATTATAAAAAATAGAAAATAAAATACGGAAAGTCTGTATTTTTATTAAGTGTATTAGTAGGAAATATTTTTTACTTACTCAGAAATTTAATACTTTATTAATTCTTCACTAATAGGTTGAATGTGTAAGCCAGTATAAAAATAATCGCATGTTATGACTCTAATTACGCTAGATTAATTATACTTCCTTAGGTCAAAAAAAAAAAAAAAAATCACAAAAAAATTACCAATAATTGGAAATTTATGTATTTTATTTTATTATTTTATTTATTTAGTTTTTTTTGTCCAAAAATAATCCAATGTTATTTGTGATTTTGTTTTATTCACGATTTTGTCTTTAGATCAGTTATGGTTTTGTTTCAATGGTTTTGTTTGTCAAGGTTTTGTCAATTCACGGTTTTGCTTGAATACCAATAAGGAGGAGAATTTCATACATGAATATATTGTTAGAAAATTGTTAATCAAGTAAATAAATACTTCTAGTTTCTTGAAAAGAAAAATCAAGTAAAAAAAGAATTCAGCAATTTTTAGGTTATGATTTAATCTCGTTTTTGATCATTCGTCTTACTTGCATATTAGTTAATCAAGATTTTGTTCTAATGGTTTTGTCAGTCAAGTTTTTTTCGTTTCATGGTTTTCTATCAATACCTGGTTTTCTATCAATAAAACAATAAAAGGGGAATTTCATGCACGAATACTCTGTTGAAAAATAGTTTATCTTGTAAACAAATACTACTCATTTCTAGAAGAAAAAATGAAATGAAAAATAATAATTTTATAATTTTTGCGGATTTGTTTTATTTACGATTTCGTCCATTACATCTCAGTTATGGTTTCGTTCTTATGGTTTTGTCGAATAAGATTTTTTTTTTATTCCCGATTTTCCCGGTTTTGTCTGAATAGAAATACAGTAAAACGATATATTTTATACGCTTTGTTAGAAAATAGTTTGTCTTATAAACAAATAATCCTTTTTGTCTAGGAATCTAAATCAAGAAGGACGGGATTATATTAAATCTAATTTTATGATGATTTAAATTTAAAAAATATATCTATAAAAGAAAATACTTTTAATGTAGCGAAATATTATTCTATAATTATGATATATTCTATTATTTTTTGTCAAGAAAACTAAATAAAAAGAACGGAATTATATTAAATCTAATTTTATGATGGTTTAAATTTAAAAAATATATCTATAAAAGAAAATACTTTTAATGTAGCGAAACATTATTCTATAATTATGATATATTCTATAATTTTTTTGTCAAGAAAACTAAATCAAAAAGGACGGAATTAAATTAAATCTAGTTTTATGATAGTATAATTCAAAAAATATATCTATAAAATAAAATACTTTTAATGTAGCGAAACATTATTCTATAATTATGATATATTCTATAATTTTTTGTCTAGAAAACTAAATCAAAAAGGACGGAATTATATTAAATCTAATTTTATGATGATTTAAATTTAAAAAATATATCTATAAAAGAAAATACTTTTAATGTAGCGAAATATTATTCTATAATTATGATATATTCTATTATTTTTTGTCAAGAAAACTAAATAAAAAGAACGGAATTATATTAAATCTAATTTTATGATGGTTTAAATTTAAAAAATATATCTATAAAAGAAAATACTTTTAATGTAGCGAAACATTATTCTATAATTATGATATATTCTATAATTTTTTTGTCAAGAAAACTAAATCAAAAAGGACGGAATTAAATTAAATCTAGTTTTATGATAGTATAATTCAAAAAATATATCTATAAAATAAAATACTTTTAATGTAGCGAAACATTATTCTATAATTATGATAAATGCGCACATGAAGCAAAATATTAAAAAAAATAATCTTATTTTCATTTTAGCTTCGTAGGATATTATTTGGTTGTTTGTTGGTTATGCTATCACAGATACAACGAAATGACTATAAATTTAACCATATTTTCCAAACAACCTAAAAACCTTGACATTTCTCACGGAATTACACTTATTTACATCCAAATTACACGGTTTACAGTCAACAATCGATTTCGCGAATTACATGTTTGGCGAAGGTAGAAATATTTATAAAAATACAGTTGTCATAATGGCCCGAAATTGTTATGAATTTTCATAAAATCCTCGTTAAAGGATTGCTTTAAACCGTAAATTTGGAACTTTTATGGATGTTTATAAAACTATATGTGGTTGGAAATTCTGGGAATATTTTTCCCATTGTCATAAATGTTTTTTGGATTAATAATGTTCGAAATTTTTTACTATAATAATCTTCATTTTCACTCTAAATAGTTTTTGATGATCAGTGCTTTTGAAATGCTTATTTTTTTTATTTATTTAAACTCAGATAATGTATAATATAAAAAAAAGTTGAGATATTACATAACGACGGAAAAATTTTGTGAGGGAGAAAAAAATTCATTATAAATCGTTATTGTTTGGTTTGGTTTGAAAATAATTATACCAATCTTTAATTATTAAGATTCTTGGATAATAACTAGATCAATATTTTTTTATTTTTACTTATTTAATTTTTTAATTAATAAAGCTTTAGGAAAAAATTTATTTAACGATTTCGATACATTTTTTTTTAACGAATGTTTTTTATATTTAAGATTAAGTCTTTTTACGTCTATTATACTAATTTTCACGATTTAAAGTTGAAATGCATATTTTCTTTATCATGCAAAAATAAAGTTGGTAAATTTAATAAAATGACTTAGTTTTAAATTGCAAATGTTTTGAGGTGAACTTCTTCTCATTTCTGTAAATACTTTTTTTTGTTGAGAGAACTACTAGAAATTTCGAAAAAAAAATGGTTAAATGACTATTTAGTTATTTTTTTATTATATTCAAACAAAACTATCAAAAAATTAAAAGAAAAAAAAAGATGGTACTCGAACTTTTAACTGTGACAATAATCGTTTATTGACGGTTTTCAACTAATAAGGTTATAGAACCAGAATTTTATCAGCGCCAACTAAGTCCACAGCCAATGAGCATTGAGGGCTCATTCCTCGAAAGCTGGAAGATAAGCCATGTGAATTTATAATTTTTATTTCCATCATCGGATGCCTAACGCAACAGTGGATGCCTGAACCGTGGTGGCTCAGGGGATAGAGCATTCGCCTCCCAATGAGGCGAACCGGGTTCGAATCCCAGTCGATACGATTTCCGCATCCAGCTTGCACCGGCCACAGTGTTGGCGTGAAAAATCCTCAGTGGTAGACGGATCATGGGTTAGAGTCCCCTTGCCGTCAGGCTGACCGTGGGAGGTTCTCGTGGTCTTCCTCTCCATGTGACACAAATGCGAGTTAGCTCCGTCAAAAAGTCCAGGACGAAGGCAAGTTTCGCCCAATACTCGATCCAGGAGTTCCCTTGTCTTCTGGATTGGGTTCAAAATTACAATGCTACGGAGTTGAACATTAGTAGTCTTAAACCCATAAAATTGGGTCGGCTGTTCAACGACGGTTATGAAATAAAATATAAAATAGTGGATGCCTAAAAAATTGGTAGTATTAAGTGTGTCTTGAACATTCTATGAAGCCACTTTGTTCCTTGCAGCTGGGTACATACTTTAGCCGAGAGCTGTACGAGGGTTTAAGTCCGAGTGTTGACATTACACTATTTCTCTCATTCCTACGAAACATGAGGAGGTTCTAGAGTCTTGTTCTCCTAAATTGGTGACCTTGAACTATAGGAATACGAAGCTTCTATTCACGCATAGATGGCAGCACCACAAAGCTGCTTACAAAGAGTCTAACATTTATAATCTCACACGAAATAGGTGCGACAGGTATTGGTTAACTAATCCACATTCCATGATTCACTTGACGAAACACAACTCTATCATAACTATCATAACTTAACTGCAATGTCCGTTACCCAAAGAAAAGCCCAAAATAATCTAACTCCAATGATCAGTTAGATTTCATTTTTGCAATTTTGAAACCACGGTATTTGCAAATGGTTACAAAACCGTCTAGTTAAGGTATTCCCAGTTTTTTAATCATTTCAGTTGTTTCAACTAACTGTAAACGTTACGGTTAATTGCATGGATAGACTGCTGCTGCTTATTTTACCATAATTTTAGAAAATTAACAATATAAACTATTTAAGACAGATTTGGGCTTATTTTCTTTAAATGTAATCTGTTTATTTTCGTTCAAAATATTTATTTAATAATGATTTCCTCTTAAATACGCGTTTATTTATTTTTCATTTAAAGATGAGAAAAAAAATATTTTATTTATTATATCGAAAAAAAGTTGGGTGTTTGTATATTATTTTTTCATAATAAATTTTTATTTTTGAATGTTTTCAAATTTACTTCTTTTAATCTAAAAACAATTTTTCAATTTAAATGTAGCTTTTACTAAGAAAAATCTCAAACAGTTAAACAGAAAAATTACTCCTTTAATCCATGTTTAAGCATTTTATAATAAAAGATTCACTTATACAATGAATTTTTTTAGGAAATAATAATTAATGTTAGAAAAAGACAAAGAATAATTTATTATTGTTATTCTTGTAAATACGCTAATAGATATTTGCAATGAAAAATGAAGTAATTAATATTCTCAATTAGTCAAAACATAAACAAACTTTAATACTTTTCTAATGAACTTTTTAATAAACGGATGTTAAAAATTAACGACAAAATAATTTTTTTACTCAACAGGGACAATTATTATTAACACAGCAGGAAAATTAATTAATTATTGTTGTTGCTACTATTATCATCATCTTTGTTTTGCTAATAATATTATTATTGTTATTATTACTATTATTATTGTTATTATTACTATTATTATTGTTATTATTACTGTTATTATTACTATTATTATTATTGTTATTATTACTATTATTATTACTGTTATTATTACTATTATTATTATTGTTATTATTACTATTATTATTATTATTATTATTATTGTTGCTGTTACTACCATTATTATTTTTATTGTTACTATTTTTTTTTCTTTTTGATTTCCAATGGCAAATTTATTGGACAGTAGTTACAGCACAATAAGAAAAGTAAAATACAATAAAAGATGGTAAATATAATGCAGATTGTTACTATTATTATTATTATTATCGTCACTATTTTTATTTATAGTATTATATAACTAATATTTGTCTCAACAACTCAGGGTGGGTCAAGCTCTTTTGTTGAAGATTCCACCAAGATAACCTATTTTTTCCAGATTGCTAGTTCGTTACCTCGTCACTCCCTAAATTTCGATTCCATTGAATCGATCTCTCATTTTCTTGGTCTTTTTCTCTCTTTCTCGACAAGTGAAGCACTTTAAAACAAACTTTTACTATTAATTATACTATTAGTATTATCATTATTATTAAAAACAGCATAAGACGGGCTCAAAATAATAAATTATAAAAATGAATAGTTTAATATTATTCCTGATTTTAGTTGATTTTAATTTGCTTTTATGTATTTTTAGTAGAAAAACAATTTATTTTTCTCAATTAAGTACGCAAACTAACTGTATGAATCGATTTCTCGAACAAAATTTTAAAACCCGTCTCGAAAATTAACCGTAAGTGGATTCGAAAAGTTATTATTATTATGATTTTTAATATTATTATTATTAGTATGATTTTTAATATTATTATTATTAGTATGATTTTTAATATTATTATTATTAGTATGATTTTTAATATTATTATTATTATTATGATTTTTATTATTATTATTATTATGGTTTTTAATATTATTATTATTATCATCATCATTTTTAATATTATTTCTCTTATTAAATTAAAATACTTACTCTATATATGTATATGTATAAATGCGGATTTAGAATAATAATGCGTACAAAAAACACATAGAATAGTTTATATTTATCACTTTCCATCGCTTTAATGTAATTTTAATGGAAAAGTAATTTAATATTTTTGATTTACCTAGAGCATAAAAAGCTTCTGACTTCTCAATTAACTTATCTTGGAAATAGGCGAGAAAATGGCGCATTTATCGAACGTGTACTGTTCTTACTAATTTAATCATTAAACTAAACTGCGTTCTCATTATCATTGCATAAAATTGGAATCAAAATAATTCAAATAACTTCATGAATTTTTTATTTTAGATATTTTTAATGGAAAAGCAATTTAGTCGTCTCTTTTAGTGAAGCATACAAAACCTTAAAACATAAATCGAACTTTTCAAAGGAACGGAAGTTGCAGATTGGCGACAAAATGACATTTTAACCGAACACGGACTCTTAAAAACTCCCACATAAGACATCTTCGGGGGCGGAAACGGAAATCGCGAAGCTGAGACAAGACCTTTAAAACTTAATTGAGAAAGGAAGAAGCATAGAAATCCATTGTAATCTATGGTCAACTCTTTTAAGAATTCTCAAACAATAGAGGAAGATGAACACTTGTAGAAAATTTTCCAAATTATGATGAACCCTAGGGTGTCCAGTGGAGCGTGGTTCTAAAATAGAACAATTTTTTAAGGAGTTTGTGGCGAGTGCGGGGCGCACGGTCAACGGAAGCGCCTCTTGACCCTTGCGTCCACCCCACACATTGTGGAAAGTAACTGAGGCGTGATGACTCTTACATTATGTGATTTCTCAGTTTGGACCCCTGGTCTATCCTATCTGACCCCCATGGAGTGTCCACACGCACAGACTATTTGTCCGTCTTCGTTAAGATGTTAAAAATAACAATGAGTGGGTTTTAATTTCATTTTTTGAATTCTTCGAAGAAAAGAGTATATTGTTTTCTAAATGGTTTATTGTTCCAAAGATTCTATGGGTATTGTTTCCAAATAGGTGGATTTAGTTCATACTGTCGAAGAATTACGTGAAATTTAGATTTTATCTTAATACTAGGTAAAGGGAGTTCAGCACTTGTTTGGAAATTAAACCTTTTGCATTTTAAGTGCAAATTTAGAATGGATTACTATTTTTACCTATTTTATTTTTAATTATTTTTATTTAGTGATAGATTCAAAAATAAAAGAAATTTTAAAAAAAAAAATATATATTTTGTAGAACATTTTTTATGGCCTGATGTCTAAATATATAGAGATTCGAATTACAGCACCGGTTAGTTAGTTTGTTAAATGCTATACTAGGTTCTTACTTACCTTAATGGCAAAATAAAATATTCTTAATAGAAGTAACATTACGCGCAGTACTAAACAAGTTAAATTTTGAGGGTTCGTTCTCGGTGAATCAGGTGTTTAGTTGTTTTTTTTTTTTTTACTTAAGTTTAGAATTACAAGTTGCAACTTCGAAATGTTTTAAGTTGTAGTATATAAATCTTTTCTGTCAAAATTTAAACCTAAATGTGTACCCTTTGATGGTAAGCATTTTGGTTGTCTAATAATAGCAAATTTATCTGAAATGGGAAGGTGGTTTGTGATTTGTTTATTTTGACTGACAACTTCTTTAAAATAAATTCTTTTTGAAACAAAAAAATTTTTTTTAATGATCTGTAAAATTGGGGAAAGAAAAAAAAATTCTTCCTAAAAGTTTTAAAATCTTATGGAACAAGATTAAAACGTAGATTTTAACGTGAACGCATTTAACGCAAAATTTCTATCAAACATATTTTTCATACATTTTCCCTCATTTTGTATTCATTTAGGTTAAAATAAATGAAAAATATATTTAACATTTAAATCATTTATGGTTATGAAACACGGCTTGAAACAATGGTGTCTTTTTCTGCATCAAGGTAAAATTTTCCAAACACTGTTCATTTCCAAGAAATAATTTTTTCAATTTCAACATATTTAGGTCTAAGGGAAACAGTTACCCATCATGGATTTTTTTTTTAATTTGCAAAATCAATTATTGATAAATTTTTGAAAATAAAAAAAATATCTATATACTTGTTTTTTAAACTACTTTCTTTGGATTCTATATTGTAGTACAAATATAATTCCGATAATCTGACAGATTCTTCAATAACTATTAGATAGTTCTTTGTAATTAAAAAAATCATTTTATTTATTTCAAATGGCAGAGGTAAATTGACATGTTAAAAGGTAAAAACACAGGAACAAAACAAGAAAGTAAAAAGTCATTTCCTCAGGAGCGCTCTTGCTTTCCAATATCTCAGGACGACGTCTCGCGGAAGGCCCTGCAGCGCAGAATGTGGCCGTCATCCAAAACAACTTGGCTCATGCACAGAGAACAATATGGATCGGGTGCCAGCCCTAAACGAAACAGGTGCGCGGCTAGGCAGTCATGTCCGGTATATAGTCGAAACTGAGCTACCGCTTCGCGGCGCGACCAGTCTGGAATGGTGTTCTGTCGAAGATCTCTCCACATTTTGGTTTTTACCATTTCTGATAATTGGTGATGGAAATCCCCATTGGTTTTTGATCTAACAAGTAATTAAAAAGTACCAAAATATATTTTTATTTGTAATTAGAGCGTTAGAAAAAAATATATGAAAAGAAACAGTTGTCTCATCGGCGTCCAAAGGGTTAATAATAAATGTAAATTAGTGTATGTTTTCTGTGAAAAAATTATATTTCTGTATAAACTGTTTTCTACATTTGTTACATAGAGATTTTCTTTGTAAAAACTGAATCACAGTTAAAATCAAAATTTCAAATTGAGATTTAATTTTTTTAAAAATTCTTTTGTTATTGTATAATTTATCATGAAAGATTAATGGTATAGTATGGAGATTGCTTTATGTATTAATTTTTGTACTTTCAGATCCAGCGTCCAATACATTTGACATCATTTGATAAAATTTTATCACATAAAAAATAATATTTTATGATGGTTTTTTCAATTTGTATATCTTTACAAAACGATTGTCCATGCAAAAATATAATTTTAATGGGTTTGCTTTTGTTGTGCTCTACTTGAAGGGTTGTTTAAAAAAATTTTTTTGACTGCCACGCGACAACAACAATTCAAACATATGTATAGTGCGGCTTTTAGGAGAACTCCTTCAAACATCTGTCTCACGTCGTGGCGGGTGCCATGGTTACGAGGAAAGGTCGCTTCGAATAGGGGTGTGGGGTGAATAGTTTTGTCTTGATCTTTGCATAGGTCAGCATGAGTAAACCAACCAACACCTTCATTTCTCCATTGCACTCCATTAGAAATGTGCTCTAGCTTGTAACCACAGCAGCAGACAGCCCCAGACTTTTAGTCTGGAGGAGTTTTCCTGAACGCCACACTATGTATTGGGTGTTTAGGATTTTTGCGGGGTGGTAGAGGGCATCACAAGGATTCAGAATTGCATAGCACCACGTGGTCGAAGCGTCATAGGAAAGTAGCATGACAAGTTCAAGAAACAAAGACACAAGACTGAAATCTTCTGAAATAATTATTGGTCAAAGATATGACATGTGCTGTGGTAGAAGATTTGTGAAAATGTCACAAAAGATGTTCAAAGTTTCCTACATTGCTCGTGATTCATGCCGTCAGGTCATGCATTGGCTGTCTGCCTCAAATACACCTGGAGTTTGTTGGATATCCTTAGCAGCACATACAATTCTTGCAACCAGATCCATTTCGGAATCTACATGTGTTGCGTACAGAGCGAATTACTTCACAATGATCAATATTCACATTATTTGTGATGCAAATTAATAAACATCCGGCGGTGCTTGCAACTGTCTGTGGGTACCTTTCACGGTACCATTTTTCTGCTGTTCGTGCATTTACCATAGTCGAACATCATGTGCATATCTGCCAACTCGGTGTTCGTAAAAAATTGCATACTCCCCATCAGACGGTGACAGCTCAAATGCATGCGGCAATGCATCCTCCAATGTTCTTGCTGTCTCAGGGGATGGAGCGTTCTCCTTCCAATGAGGTGAACCGGGTTCGAATCACAGCGATGGCAGGTCTATACGAATTCCGCCCCAGGCTTACACCGACCACAGTGCTGACGTAAAATATCCCCAGTTTTAGACGGATCATGAGTTAGAGTCCCCTTGCCGTCAGGCTAACTGTGGGAGGTTCTCGTGGTTTTCCTCTCCATGTTACGCAAATGCGGGTTAGTACCATCAAAAAGTCATCCACGAAGGCAAATTTCTCCCAATACTTGATCTAGGAATTCCCTTGTCTACTGGATTGGGTTCAAAATTAAGAGGTTACGGAGATGAACGTTAGTAGTCGTAAACCCAAAAATTGGGTCGGCTGTTCAACGACGGTTATAAAATAAAATATAAAATGTTCTTGTTAACCATACCACCTAACGGCGGATGAAGACGTTTTTGATCATGAGTTGCTATGCAATTCTGAAGTCCCCTTAAAGTATGTCTTAACAATCCTAGCACACCCTGTCTCTATAATATGTGTCTTTAAATTCTGGAGAAGTAAATGAAAGTTTATAAAATTTCGTTCTTAAAATATAATTTTACTACCAATCTACAGTGTCTTCCTTAACAGCCTTACACTTGGCAGCTATAAAGTTATAAGAAAGGTAAAAAATTTGATTCAAATAAGATTTTGAACAGTTTCATGTCATATAACTATCTTATTTGAGTCTAGTGCAGGGATGGGCAAACTTTTTTGATTGAGGGCCAAAAATCGAGAACAAAAATGTTTGGTGGGCCAAGTAAAAAAAAAAAGAAGAAAAAAAAGCAATGTACAAGTTTTAATTTAAATATTTAGTGAGATGAATGAAACTGCGATTTCATTTTTAAAAGTTCCTTATATTGAGGGTCGAAGTGAGATGCACTTATTTTAAGGCAAGAGGCTAAATGCTTGTCTGTTAGTCTACTTCTGAAAAGATTTTTTCTATGGTTCATAATTGAAAACTCTTGTTCACGTATATAGGATTAAGCAAACATAGCTAGCCTGGATTTTCGGGGCATGGAATATTGGATTTTGGAAACTAGCTTTTGGTAATGATTTGTAAAACTCAAACTTTGGCATATTTAGAAACAACTGCTTCAGATGATCGTTAGAATGTCTGCTCGTTGGAGCTTGAAATGCGCAGTCTGCCACATGTGAAGTTACAATTCACCTTCATTAGATTCCATAAGTCTGCTCCTCGAGAAAGACAAACGTTATTTGGAGCCAATCTACGGCTATTCTATAAAGAACTTCTGCTTTCAACATTTTACCAATTGAAACTGTCAGTGCTAACTATTTCCATCAATTTATGTTTTGTGGAACGAAAAATAGAGAAAGTAAAAAGGTCACCAGTACTTTGTTACAAAAAAAAGAGCATAAATAGCTTTCAACAAAGTCGACAAGAAAATGGATGGACGTTGTTTATATTTGCCACTGATCGGCAACTTCAAATTCTATCCGCGGGCCGGATAAAACCTTCCGGTGGGCCACAGTTGGCCCGCGGGCCGTAGTTTGCCCATCCCTGGTCTAGTGGATATTTTTAATGACCCACAAAGAAGAGAATAATCAAAGCAAGAACATGTTTTAAGGGATTACATAAATTTTGGAGAGAGTCAAATATTGAAATAAAGACAAAAATAGTTGTTTACAAAGCTATTGTTAGAGCAGTACTATTATATGGCGCAGAAACCTGGAAACAGACTAAGATCGAAATACAAAAATTAGAAACCTTTCAAAACAAATGTTTAAGATTTATTTTTAAAATTTTCTGGCCTTACAAAGTATCAAATCAAAATCTATTAAAGAAAGCTAAAATAAAAACAATCGAAGATGAAATTAAAAAACGAAGATGGAGCTGGCTTGGACATATCCTTAGAATGCTCAAAGAAAAAATTTCATCTGTTGCGCTTACATGGGCCCCTGATGGTAAGAGAACAAGAGGAAGACCCAGACTTACCATCCAGCGCATGTTTTTGGGCGAATTAAAAGAATGTGGAATATCTGGCTGGGAGGAAGCAAGATCTATTGCTAAAGACAGGAGGCGTTGGATGGATATGCTAGAGGCCTTAAGTGCCCAGGGCACGTAGAGGATAAGTAAGTAAGTAACAAAGTAAATAAATACACTATAAAAATATTCTAATTAAAAAAAAATTAAATTAAGTTTCTTTTGTAATATTTAAAAATATCTGAAATAGTTAAGTTGTTTTGAAGTTAAGCTTACTGAAGTTGTTGTGTAAGTGAATTTGAAAAGTTGTTAAGTGTTTAATAAATTAATTTTTTTTTAAATATTTTATCAAACTTACGAGTTTACTTTCTTCTCACCTACATATTTTGGTAATTTTTAGAAGCTTTTTAGAATGAACGTTTTACATTTGTATTCAATTTATCACATAGTCAAAATAAGGAATGGTGCTTTCAAATGGTGACTTACATCCTAAGAATTTAGCTTTGCGCATTCGAACAGATTCTTTACACATATGGAATATGTGTAAAGAATCTGTAGTCGGTAGCTACTGATATTGATAGCTTAGTTCTGAGAAAGCTCTATATCGTCATATGAAGCAACACATTTTTATTTATATAACTGATGAAAGTTTGCAACAATTATTCATTGCGGTTGTCTATCTCATGCCATCTTTATAGATAAAGAAAATGCCGAATATGTCAAGTATGAAGAAAAGCAACCGTTATCAGAATGGTAAGGCAATTGTGATCTATTTTTTAAATTTTTGTAGAACTATTTCAATATAGAGTTGTTTGGGTTCATAAAAATATTAAAGAGAAAAATTAAAACTATTAATTGATCTTATTGATTTTAATCCCGGAGGATAAATCTCGCCATCATGGGTGTTTTTAAAAAGGTTTAATACATTTTTAATTTACAACATTTGCCCATTTTAAAGTCCAGTCAGATTTTCATCGAGATGTAGTTTTAAAATAAAGTATTGTTTTGAGTTTTAGGCTGTTTTTCGAAGTTGCAGCAGTCAAATGTAATTGGTTTTTAGCGAATAATATGCTATTTTTATAATTATTGTGATATATAAAAGTTAAAATAAGTTTTGCTTATCTTTAGCCATCGTCACCTATGCTAATCCTGAAAATGGCGCAATTGTTAATATGAAAAAAGGCCACAGTTTTGTGAAAATTAAAAGCTCTTGAGGTCTAATTGTTTAATATTTAAATAGTTATGCCAGAGCTACCTTTTGTGGCCCAAACTGAATATTATTCATTGATTTTGATAATTTTCACCATGGTGAAAAAACTCTTGACAAATTGGCGATTTTTAAACGAGTTTTCTAACACATAAAATATTAATTTTATTTGTCAGTCCAAAAGCCTAGATAATTTTTGACTGCAAGGTGGCATAAAAAGTTTAAAAATATAGCTTTTCCTCGACGTTGAGGCACTTAAATTGTGGCTTTTTTCCTTGGCGAAAATTTAAATAAAACACCATTGATTTTATCATTGCTGCAAGAATAATTGACAATAAAATTTTAGCTTTTTTATTACCTCTGTCGCGCTAAGCTTTAATCTTCGTTGAACTACTTTATAAATAGAATAGCTTCATTGTAACAAAGGAAAAGAATAATTATAGTTTAAATTATAAAAGAACATCAGCGTCATCTATATTACAGCATGAAAATAAGGAAGCACATAAACTACTCAAAAGACTACAAAACATAATTTTTGAGACAATAAACTACCATCAAAAACTGACCCTGACTCTATTCCGGGTTTACCAAACCAAAATCAAGTCCATCTTTAAGCGATAACAGAGGTCTTAAACCGGGATAGTTCGCAGGACAATCAACCTCGCCCCGGCCATTCCCTTAATTCGATTGTTTTTCGCCAAACGACGACCCGTTGCCAGTCAACATGCCCAAATTATTCATAACCTCAAACCCTTTGTCAAATCCAAACATATCTACGACCTTTTATTATCAGATATTGGAAAAATGGACGTACGTCTGTGAAAAAATGATCATCCAAATAATTGGAAATGAACTTTTAAGACTCCACAAAAAGCCACTATAACCAGGAAATTCATTCTTCAAAGATTGCCATTGTTTCTTCAAGTTCAGACTATCAGGAGATGGTTATTTCTAAGAATAGGAATAAACATTAGTGCATCAAGGCGCGAAACGCATGGGCAGTTATTGGTTACAACACGACTCATCGTAGTTCGCCCACACCATATGTGGGAGTAGTGTGATTAAGGACACGCGCCCGTGCTGGTCAGTTGGTAATGTAACAAGTTGTTGACCAGATTAGGACCAGGACGAGCGGAAGCGTCTGCATCTGTAATTAGAAGGGTGGTTGTATTGAATTTGAAGAAGCTGTTGGGGGGTTTTAGAGGCTGATTTCTTCTTTTACTTTCGGTTCCGCATGAGCGATTTCCGACCTTTTAGATTGTTCTTTCATAATCCGAATGATTTTATTCGATGAATCACATTATTAAAAAAAAGTTCTTTTCAGTTTGAAACAATGTAATGAAACTTCTGAGTTCAAATTTATACTATGAAAATAGAAACTTGTAATTTTATCTCCTGTTATTAGATTCAAGCCTAAAATGAGATTCAAACAAAATGTTTATTTTGCGATGGTATTTTACACACTGCCATCAATGAAAGGAATGCTGGCATTGTATATAACGCCTGTAGTTTTTAGGAAACGTATATTCTTAACTTAGGTAATGTATACAATGACAAATGCTCTTTAAGTAGAGTATAATTGTAAGACTCTATTAGAATCTATCTCTTGACCGCTGACGCTCCCCAACGCCCGAAGATTGTTGTGCCATCTTATATAAATTTCTTCGCAATCTATACTCGCTACTAAGCTAAATCCATTTAAAGTATTCCAGTTTAAAATCTTAAGGATTTAAATAAATGATTATTAAAATCTCAAAAACGAATTTCTTTTAAAAATATTAAAATTTTAATCAATAAGTTATTGAAATAAATTTTTTTAATTTCATATAAATGACATTCAATAAAAAAACTTGCACAAGAAGAAAACAATAATTATGCTTTTAAAAAACATGCATGACGGTACATCTCCTACGCCTTTTTTTAATGTTAAGTCTTTCATAACTGTCATCAACGCTTCCTTTTGCTCTTCGAGTACATTTTTTAGAAAATTTGTTTTATATTTTATAACCGTCGTTGAACAGCCGACACAATTTTGAGTTTACGACTACTAATGTTCAACTCCGTAGCCTTGTAATTTTGAACCCAACCCAAAAGGCAAGGGAAATCTTGGATTAAGTATTGGGAGAAATTTGCCAATTGAGAGAACTTTTTAATGGAACTACCCTGAGTTAGCGTTACATGGAGAGAAAAAATACGAAAACTTCCCATGATTAGCCTGACGGCAAGGAGACTCTAACCCATGATCCGTCCACCACTGAGGGTATTTTACGTCAGTACTGTAGTCGATGCGAGAATACTGTGGTCGGTGCGGTGTGGAATTCGTATCGACCAGTGATCGCTGGGATTCGAACCCGGTTCACATCATTGGGAAGCGTACGCTCCATCTCCTGAGCCTCCACGACTCTACGCTTTTTTTTTAATTACACTTCAAAAGCGTAACAGCATGCCTTTTACTTATTTTTAATGAATAGCAATAACAATGAATAAAACTATTATTATTGAACCTGCACGAGTATAACTAAAACATTATATAGAACACTTTGCTTATTGATATGAACTAATATAGCATTTTAACCTTTCACTTCTTCCAGACTCAAAGCTCTGATTGTTTCAGCTTTTCGTTATCCACGCGTAAAAAGAAAATTTTTTTTCCAGAAATTTGTAAAGATGTATGTTTACACTTTCATACTCATGACAGCTCTCACATTTGATATTTTAATTCTTTATTACCAACGCGACATTAAATGTAATTGACTTTCTGCGTCACTGCGTTAGACGGCTGTTGTAAATCACGGTGAAGGAAATCACGCGTTTTATTTTTCCTTCGCAGCTCACTAGTAGACTAAAATTAAAATTATTTACTTGTGCTACCTAAATCTAAAATCTACTAACATTAATCGTTTCAAAATGTGTTATCAAATTTAAAGTTAATTGCAATATAAATTACGTAGAAAGGGCTTCCCTGGACCAGCGATCACCAAACGCAGTGCCAAGGTTGGAGGTAGCCAGGGCTAAAGAGAATAGAAGGGCTAGTTCACTCCGCTCTTAGAGCTGAAGCTACGATTTCCCTCCTCATGACGTCACTGTGTCCACAGATCTCGGAGATCGCAAGAAAAGATATTATGATAACTTTGCATCTTTCTCTTTGTAAAAATAAGTTAGACTTTTTCTGGTTATTAGCCTTCAAACTTTACGTAATTAACACATTATTTCCGTTCAAAACATAGTTCCAAAAAAACTTTATTGGTTATTATATTAAAAAAAAATACCATTTTAAACTTATAAAAATGTTTTGCTAGTTGGTGAAAATGACACGATAAATACTTTACTTTAAAAAGTTCAGTTTTAACTTTAACTATTAAGAAAAATGAAGGCATATATCGACACTTTTTTTATCCACATATTCTTTTATAACGATAAGTTAAGTTAAATTTAGAATCCCTGATTTTAAAATATGTCGTTGATAGCAATTTGTTCATACTTAATCATTAGGAAACATCAACCTTAAACGCTATTTACAGAAACAAAATAATAATTTAGGTTCATAATGACATTAAAAATTTTACAATTGTTTATAGACATTTAAATTTACGATGACATAATTTATAGATATTTAAATTGAAGAGAATATAATTTTTAAGAAAAAAAAATAAATATTTAGAATCACTACATTAAAAAATATGTTATGAAATTAGGAGAATTTCAACTATATACTATATATTTTATTTATACTTTTTATTTACATTTTAATTTTCTTTGACTTTATCCATTTTTTAATTCTTTTCACCTGCCTTTCTTTATGAAGTAACGAGGCGGTTTCTATTTAGATAATGAATTTTTATAAAAGTTCTTTACGACAGAATAAACGTATTGCTGTTTTATATTAACTGTGTCATTTCGGAATCCATTCTTTACATAGTTGTTCATTTACTTTAGGAAACACGCGAAAAATTATACTTTTTCCTTTTGTTCTTGTATCAGAATTTTTGCAAGTTGCAATCGCGCAAACTGGCATTTCGATATAGTTTTAAATTCTTGTAAATTCACTGCAAAAACTGAGGAAGGTCATTATAGAAAATAACAAATGTCTTAGAATATCTCGCAAAAAGAAATTATCCAATATTAGATAGAGCTAGTAAGGCCAAACGCTCCGTTCTTGAAGTAAAAGTGCGAGCTTTGCGCTAAAGTGACGTCACTAGAGTGACGTCGGAGGATCGACGTGGCAAGAGATACTTCAAAAGAGTGAACCAGCCCTTCTATTCTCTTTAGCCCTGGGAGGTAGCGGGTTCGAATCCCGCTGTTATCTTCGCTGGATGTATCTTCGTGCTGTCGTTCTTTGCATTTGGCTATCTGTCCTTCTAGTAGTTGGCTAGGGCTTATTTACCTAAATTGAGCACACAAGCCTGCAAATGTTTGTAAATCCAATAAATAAAAAAAATACGTAGAAAGATTCATAGTTTTCATTCGATGAATCCTATCGATTAACTAGGTGTTTCGAATATTTGAAAAATCAATTAAAGAAAAACGGAAAATGTTCGATTTTCTGAGTTCGACATCGAAATCCAGAATTTATTCCCACAAAAATTTGAGTTAGTTAATAAATTTGTCACCGGATGGCGTATCTGACTAGAACAGACTAGAAAACAATGTTTTCAAAATAACTTCCATTTACAGCTGCCCTGCTAAGGTTGGGTATAGAGAGAATGAAAAAGTTGCAAAAAGAATAACCATTTAGAAAAATAAAAAAGCTAAAAATTAATAATGGCCGGGTGAAACATAGTTAGTTGTACATTTTACGAAGTTTGGCTAACCCAGAAAAATAGCAATTCTTCTTCTTCAAAAACAGTTCTAGAAGATACCAAGTATATTTAAAGCACGTACCTTTTTTTATCCATAAAAAGATATCCAGTCCTGGATCGGAGATGAGTTTAGGATGAAACAAACAAAAAACTTTTTGGCTAGGGAAAAAGAAATCAGTCCAGTTCTTTTTTTGAAAAAAAATCACTATTGTTTTATTGGAGGAAAAACAAACTAGACGAATCATTATGTTGAGGCACTACATCATTTTAGGAATGGCTCATGCCAAGGATGTGGAACTAGTGATGACTGGGACAGGAGTGAAAAACGGACTGTGGGGGATTTCCATCCCTGACGGTAGTTGGTCAGCGGATCATCCTTTAAAAAAAACTGGAGATTTTATCAGGAGAGTTCTTTAGTAGGCATTGAAACCGATTTATCAGGAAAATTCTTTATGAAGCATTAAATCCAATTTGTCAGGAAAAGGAAAATTCTTTAGTAAGCAATTCATCAGAGACAATGAAAAAAAGACAGCATGGCAATCGGTGAGATATTTTCAGCGAACACAGCCCAACCTCAAAAGAAGATGGCGCAGAGAGGCCATCCTTCGAAAAAAAGCTTCTCCACCTTAAGGGGGTGGGAGCAAAAATGTTAAAAACTCCGTTAAGCGGAGGGCAGCAAATTGTATGACATCAAATTATCGAAAGCCATCCGTCTTTCGCGCTCATCCTTTTTATAAGATACAAAAACTTAAAATTGAAGTTGTAGTGCATGTTGTGCAAGTTAAAGTTAAATTACCTAAAAATCACGAGTTGAGACGAAAAATTGATTATGCGTTAAAAGTTACGGTTGAGAAACACAACAAACACGCGGAGATGAAAGAAGCCGACGACCAGTGGAATTCTCAGAAAAAAAAGGGTGGAAACTTCTCGAAATAAAGGGGCTCTTTTAAGGAGCTGGTAAGGAATTTTAGGGGGAGAATGTCCAAATTGCGCTATCGCTTAAGGGGCTAAAGAAAGATGATGAAAATAAAAGAATGTATTACAAAATTAAAAAGAATTAGTATTATTGATTAAGAAAAAAAAACAGGATATTTATAAATTAGGCTGTGACCTAATGTCACATTATACCCCCCACTGCAGAAAAAAATTTTTGAAGAAAATTTTTTTTTTTTTTTGTTTTTGCCAAAAATTATTAATCCAAAAAAATTTTTTAAATGAAATTAAGTTCTAACAGCCTGCAACTCCAGTTCACCACTACTCCACTTACAAATAGTCAGATGTTTACATAACAATCTATATCAAAACTTTTGATAGTAAGAGTCTGAAATGAGAAAAGCTGTGCCTCAAACATAAGACATACAAAGAATTAGTAACACATAACAACACATACATATAAGCAGCTTTACATGGCTGCATCTTGATTAGTGAGATGGCCAAACAATGTTAATTGTTTGATAAATGGACGAAAAAACACAAAACCATCTTAATTGTTTGCTACATGAAAACAAACATTTTGACAATGAATCGTCAACACATGTACTATAAATTAAACTTGAACAACATATGCCTTGATGCATGTGAATGCCTATAAGTGCAATAACACCCGTCTAAAAAAATTCAGGCTACATGAAGTAGACTGAGAAAATCTTCCTCAAATAAAATAACATTAAGGAGGTAAAATGGATAATTGATTATTCAAAAAAGAAAAACTCACTTAGTAATAGTGGAAAAGCAAATGTTTTGAGGTAAAGGACATTAACTCAAATTATTCCTTGTAAGAAGGAATTGAAAAGAAATTGATTTGTTTGCTGGAAATTAGTATGAACAAAAAAAATTGAGAAATTGCAAACAAACGAAAAAAAAATCAGGCTACCATTGTAGACTGACAATACTCCGAGCTTAAACGAAAAAAAAAAAAACTTTGTACAACATTTTGTACATCAATCCATTAAGTGAATTTTGAGAAAAAAATTGAAACCAATCAAACAAGATTGATAAGTAGTAATCCGAGTTAAAACGACAAAAAAAAATTAGTACACATCAAACTGTATACCTGAAACAAATCAAAGTCATTAGTGAGAGCAATAAGTGCATTAACATTATTATTTTTAGACTTGAAAAAAAATTTTAAAAAATTGCAATTAAATTTACTAGTTGTAACAGGAAAAGCCTAGGCAAAACATTAAACTTAACAACAACTGCAAGGAATTTTAACACTTAAAAACAACAAATTGACTCACAGAACTTTGACCAAAAAAAACTGCTAAAAACAAAACAAACACAAAACAAGGCCTTGACACATTGCTTACAAAAAGCATTACCTAACAAAAATTGCTGAACAATATACAATGAACAAACTCAGCATCAACAATTTTGTATAAAACAACATAACACAAAACAATAAAAAGTCATAACAACCGTTGTGACACCTTGAGATGTACAATGAGGTGTACTTGTATACATTACTAATGCAAAGAGAATTCACACTCTGCAAAAAAAATCCAAAAATTTTGTATGTTATAATAGTGACTTATGACATACTAGAAAAGGAAAAAAAATATACTGTACAGAACTACAGGGTCGAAAAACAAAAAAAATTGGCATTCGATAATCAGACGTCATTAATTAATTACAATTATGTGTTTACGTAATTTAAAAAAATACAAATATTAACATGAAATATTTGTTAAAAAAAACTTGCAATGAGTTA
Source organism: Parasteatoda tepidariorum (assembly GCF_982258835.1). Taxonomy (NCBI): domain Eukaryota; kingdom Metazoa; phylum Arthropoda; class Arachnida; order Araneae; family Theridiidae; genus Parasteatoda; species Parasteatoda tepidariorum. The sequence goes on along the minus strand of NC_141764.1, from coordinate 24,994,296 downwards.
GACATGAACAACCACAAACACGAACCCATACTTAAAAGTTTGTAGAGTCGCAACAAGGAGGGCACTGCTCATCATCCACCATACAAACCATATCACAATTTGAATACCTCATTCAATTAAAAGATGTTAGAACTATTGACAAAATTAGTTACAAGAACTGTATATCAAAAAAATTTAACCAAAAAAATCACTGGTATTGCCTGACAAGTACTACAGGATCCCGATGTTCCGCGGATATGACGGCCAGCATCATATACACCGATACCCAAATAACACCCATCACACATATCAATGTTACATTCAAACAAATTTATTTAGAAAAAATTATTTACTTCTTAAATTGTAAGGACTAGCCTTAGGGAGAGTCATATCACTATCAATTACACTAGGGGAGGTATCCAAAGAGGGATGAAAAAGCAAGTTCTGCCTCCTATGAGGACATAGACGTAAACGGTCTATATTAACAGTTAGTTTAGGTGCCTTCGTATTGTCCAAAAGTTGGATTACATAATCCACATCATTAAATTTTGACAAAATAGTAAACGGACCATCAAATTTAGGTTTAAACACATTAGTATGTTTTAAATAGACAATATCACCAATATTTAGTGATCTTAATTTTGCTTTCGCACCTTGTCTCGAATTTTGTTTGACTTGTGCTCGTTCAGAATTATGGTAAGCATTTTCATATGCAATATTGAGCTCATTTAAGGTCTCCAATAAATAGTGAGATTTATCCAAATGTATTGGTTCGACACTAGTTTCAAAACAATCAAAAATTAAGGCCAAATTACGACCAAAATGAAGTAAGTTAGGGGTGAATTTAGTTGAAGAGTGAATTGAACCATTGTATATATTTTGGTGAATTAATAAGCTGGTTGCAAATGACACACCTTTCTCATGTAAAGTTAAGACAGAAGACTTAATGGCTTGATTAATGCGTTCACTCATTCCATTACTTTGAGGATGAGCAGCACTGCTATGGGCTAATTTTATGCCTAACTTCTTATTGATTAATTCAAAAACCTCAGCTTTAAACTGAGTGCCTAGATCTGTTAATAGGTATAACATTCTACCATAATGAGTAATATAATTCATTAAATGTTTAGAAACAGTCTCAGTGGTTAAATTGACTAGTTGGTTTAAAATTAAATGTCTAGAGAAATGATCTATGAAAGTTAAAATATATCCACAATTCTTAATGGGTCCTACAATGTCCATTGAGACAAATTGTCCAGGCCTCTGAGGTAGCCACATTGATTTTAAAGGAGCAGGCTTGCTCGCAGACTGTTTATGTTTAATACATAATTCACAAGACTTAACATAATTACAGGTATCACTGTAACAACTTTTCCAAAAATATCTTTTAGACACAAGCTCATACGTCTTTTGAATACCAGAATGGGAAACATGACAGATATTTAACACTTTAGATTTTAATGAATTTGGAACTACAATTCTGTGTTTATGAGGAAAAACCTCAGTGGCATACATTAATATACCATCATTTAAAAAGAAATGTTCAGTCTTAGATTGATTAATTAACGTGGGATTGTTTAAAAGAGAAATAATTTCCTGAATATTTTGATCTTTACATTGTTCAGATTTAAATGTGTCTAAAGAAATTTCAAGAGGGGAGTCATTATTAGTTAAAGCATGAATTACATGGTCTTCATTTATATCAGTGAAAGGTAAAATTAGTTCAGAATCATTACTATTTAAAGCAGGTTGACAAAAGTTTGGATCAGGAGAACGACTAAACCAGTCGGCTAACACATTCTCATGACCAGGTATATGTATAAACTCAAAAGTATATTCACTCAAAGCAAGCAACCAACGTGTGATAATATCAGCAGGTGATGTAACCTTGCGATAATGTTTTAGGGGTTTACTATCACTCAGAATTGTAAAATTTCTATTATAGAGGTACGATTTAAATGCTGTAACACCCTTAAAGATTGCATAAAGCTCCAATTTGATGGCGGGATAGTTTTTCTCAGACTTGGACAAAGCCTTACTAAAAAAAGAGACAGGGCGAAGAGATCCTTCATGCTCCTGCATCAAAACTGCTGAAATGCCTAATTTGCTCGCATCAGTATTTAGGAAAAACGGTTTACTGAAATCTGGTAATTGAACAAAAGGTTTCGAAAAAAATGCATTCTGTAATGCATCAAATGCCCGCTGTTGTTCGTCACTCCATTTAAATTTAGATTGCTTTGTAGCAACTTTAGTCAACACAGCAATTAATTGGGCGAAATTTGGAATTAAATGGCGATAAAAGCCACACACACCTATAAACTTCTTAACCTGTTTGGCATTACGAGGGGTAGCAAATGAAGTAATTTTGGCTATATTGGATGAAGTAGGGGTTATACACTTATGGGAAATTACAAAACCGAGATATTCAACAGAATCTTTAAAGAAAGAACATTTATTAGGAGCTAAAGTTAAATTATATTTAGTTAGAATTTTGAGTAACGCTGATATTCTATTAGTCATTTCCTCAAAGGAATTTGCTCCGATTAGGAAATCGTCTTGATAAGCATGGATACCTTTAATACCCTCAGTATTTAATTCCTCAATAATTAGGTCTACTAAAGCCTGGAAAGTACTCGCTGCCGTTTTGAGGCCAAAAACGAGTCGTCTATTAGCGAAGGATCCAAAAGGAGTAGTGAATGTTAGTATGTCCTGTAGGTGTTCAGGAAGCATAACCTGCCTATAGGCTTCTCGAATATCACACTTTGTGAAAAATTTATATGAAGAAATTTCATTAATTATCGTGCTTATTTTAGGCAAAGGGTAAGTGGAGCTTTCTACCACTGCATTAAGTAATCTTAAGTCCAAAGCTAACCGATACTTAGGTTTTCCTTGACTATTCTCTGAGTTTTTCTTTTTGACTAAAACTAGTGGAGCAGCCCAATGGCTAACATGCCTATGAATAATCCCGGCTTCCACTAATTCATCTAATTCTTGTTTAATGTCATCCCTTAAAGCATATGGAATTTCAAATGGTAAGGTTTTTATTGCATTGTCATTTTTCAATGTTAAAGAGGGAACCACACGATCAGTACATCCTAAAGTTTTTATGGTTTTAGAAAATGCAGCAAAATTTTCCAATAAAATGTTTTGAAGAATTAATTTTTGATCAGTGTCTAAATGTTCTAAATCAAAATCAGTAGATTTTAGTTCATCTTTTCTTAAATTTAAAATATCCTGAGAAGCAGTAATTAAATTACACTGTTCTAGATTAGTACAATCATTTAAATCTACATTATTACCATCATTACTATTTTGGACAACAAAATTACAAATAATATAACCTATATTCAAGCCTTTATTTAAATGAACAGTGTTATCAGAATTATTTTGGATTATTGTATTAAACACATTATTGTCAACAACATTAAGAGAAGGATGAATATTAATTTTTGAATTATAAGTAGGTGTGAAATACACTTCTTTATTTGTTTGATTAGCAAAAGAATTAATCCTTAAATGGGCAATGGCAGTCTCGCCTGGCTCAATTGTGAGTTTATTTTTTAAAACTACATCAATCTGTTCATTATTGGTATGATTAGAAGCTAACTTATCAAAATTATTTAAAGGAATACAAAAATTACTAAATTGCACCAACTCGTCTTGGAATTTAATAAGAACATTATGTGTTCTTAGAAAATCAAAACCTAGAATTCCCTGAAAAGTATCACTCTTAATATCTGCAATAAAAAATTGATGTCGAAAAAAATTATTATGGATTTTAAAGGAAATTTCAGCACACGCCGAAAATTGAAGCTGAGAATTAACTGTTCTTATTTGGACTTTTCTTGATAAGAATTTTACTTTATTATGAGCCCTAATTGCATTGAAAGTATCTAATGTCAATAATGAGACTGACGACCCACTATCGAGTAGAAAATTTACATTAACATTTTTAAAGCTAGAAGCAATTGTAGGAAGATTAATTTCATGTGAAACAATATTTATGTGTTCAATATTTTCTTTATAGTTACAGTTAGTCAAAAACTCCCTAATAGTAACATTTGAATTATACATAGATTTTGACATAAACTCATTTATATCAAAGAGTTTGGATGGTTTGGTGGATGAGAAGACAGGGCCATCCCCTACTGCCTCCTGCGAGAGTTTTAAAGGATTGTTACCTCTATAATTAGCACTATTAACCCTCGGTCTAAATTGTTCATTTTGACTAGGAATCGGTGGTGGTGGATACTGCGGTGCAGTGAACCTGGGAGAAACCATGGGGAACTGTGGCGGAAAAGAATGCATCGCCAATGGCCCGAATGAATTTTGTCTTAAATGTCTGAGATACGTTCGACACACACTCATGATATGCCCAGACCTATTACAGAAAACACAGTGAAGGTTTGGAGTTGGGCTAGGTTGTTCATGTCCAACCCGATCCTGGTTCTGTACAGGGTGAAGTAAAAGGGGACATAATTTAGTGCTGTGGGGTTTCGAACATATATTACAATTAGACTGCATAGTCTCAATTTTTGTTGTCAACATTTCAAGTTGTTTTGAAATTAAGGTGAGCTGATCAGGTGCAGCAGAAGCACACTGAGTCACCGCATGAGCTGCGACTAAAGGAGTAGCCGATCCAGCTAATGATTGTTGAATTGTCACAATATGATTGGCCCTTTTGACCATCTCGCGGTAATCTTGTATTCCCTCAATGAGAATAGTCTCCTTAAGGTGCAAAGGGATTGCAGATAAGAACTGCATGGCTTTTATCCGAGACAAAGCAGTTTGGTCATTTATAAAGTTATATGCCTTATGGGCAAGAGAATCTATCCTATATTCTAAATTTTTGATAGTTTCAGAGGGCAAAAGGCTGATTGCCTGAAATTTTGCCAAGTCAGCCGAGGAAGAATCTTCTTGTTTGAAAAAATTTTGAAGCAGCTGACATGCATCCTCGAACTTTGTGACCACCCTACATTCAGGTGAATTCTGAAAAAAAGTGAGAGCAGCCCCAGACAATTTTGATTTTAATAAGTATAATGCAGCTGGATTATCAAATTGATTTAATTTTACTAGATCTTTAATTTGGTTCAGGAACCACTCTACATTCTGAGAATTTCCAGAAAATTCTGGACTATTGAAATTGAATTTAGGGGTTTGCCTATTGGCCTCTATGTTATTTACGTTGTCAGGCATAATTATTGGATTAGAATACGTTCTATTACGGGTTTGAATTGGGGTCATCTAATGAGAAAAAAAAAATTTAAATAATAAAAGTATCAATTACACAGGTATTATTACTAATTGTAACCTTTTGATAACCTCATGAAAATAATATATTGAAATATAATAAATTTTAGTATCAAGAAAAACACAATTAAAAATTAGGTAACCCTTCAAATTAATCATATAACGATATACTTGCATAAACAAGAAATATCAACCATTAGAAAAAAAATATTGTCATTAATTATTTCAAAGTGCAAATAAATACCCAAACATTTTAAAAAACCAATCAATTGTAGTATAATATATTAGAACACTAATAATTTAGCAATATAGGAGAGTAAGACATTGGCAATACATATTAAAAATCAATTCAATAACCTTTCAACAAAATAATCAATTAAATTATTAAACATGACCTATTTCAAAAGCATACGAAGCAAAATTTTTAGTACACATAGAATTTACCAAATATTAAGTAATGATTATTATTTTAACCAATTGCTGTGAAAAAATTTTATTTTTCAAATAATTTATGTAAACATCAATTTTATAGAATAAAAGGAATCTTATTTTTAAATTGTTATATGAAAAATTATTTACCAAATCTTATCTAATTACTACTTATTATTTAATCAAAAATATTTATATTAATCATCCTAATCAAAATCGTTATTTTTAATCACTATTATAAAACAATTGTAATATTCAATTACAGAAATTATGACAAATAATTATTATTATCTCAACTTAAAAATTATCTATTTGGTTATTGTATGAAACAAATTAGTAAATAACCAAAACAAGATATTAATGAACTAATCAAAACATGAAGTGTATTAAAAAAAATTGATTACATTGCATAATTTATTATTGTTTATTTGGCTAATATCAAAAACTATTGAAATAAACAATTCATTTCCTACTCCAAACTTAAAGAAATTTATTGAAATTAAATGTATTAAACATTGAATAATAATATCTTACTTTACTCATAGTAAAAAAATTTAATTTGAAATAATACACATTCCTCGTTACTGGTCAAAATAAATATAGTTAAAAACTATATACACCAACCGAAAAGCGGAACGGCACCAGATGCCCTGCTAAGGTTGGGTATAGAGAGAATGAAAAAGTTGCAAAAAGAATAACCATTTAGAAAAATAAAAAAGCTAAAAATTAATAATGGCCGGGTGAAACATAGTTAGTTGTACATTTTACGAAGTTTGGCTAACCCAGAAAAATAGCAATTCTTCTTCTTCAAAAACAGTTCTAGAAGATACCAAGTATATTTAAAGCACGTACCTTTTTTTATCCATAAAAAGATATCCAGTCCTGGATCGGAGATGAGTTTAGGATGAAACAAACAAAAAACTTTTTGGCTAGGGAAAAAGAAATCAGTCCAGTTCTTTTTTTGAAAAAAAATCACTATTGTTTTATTGGAGGAAAAACAAACTAGACGAATCATTATGTTGAGGCACTACATCATTTTAGGAATGGCTCATGCCAAGGATGTGGAACTAGTGATGACTGGGACAGGAGTGAAAAACGGACTGTGGGGGATTTCCATCCCTGACGGTAGTTGGTCAGCGGATCATCCTTTAAAAAAAACTGGAGATTTTATCAGGAGAGTTCTTTAGTAGGCATTGAAACCGATTTATCAGGAAAATTCTTTATGAAGCATTAAATCCAATTTGTCAGGAAAAGGAAAATTCTTTAGTAAGCAATTCATCAGAGACAATGAAAAAAAGACAGCATGGCAATCGGTGAGATATTTTCAGCGAACACAGCCCAACCTCAAAAGAAGATGGCGCAGAGAGGCCATCCTTCGAAAAAAAGCTTCTCCACCTTAAGGGGGTGGGAGCAAAAATGTTAAAAACTCCGTTAAGCGGAGGGCAGCAAATTGTATGACATCAAATTATCGAAAGCCATCCGTCTTTCGCGCTCATCCTTTTTATAAGATACAAAAACTTAAAATTGAAGTTGTAGTGCATGTTGTGCAAGTTAAAGTTAAATTACCTAAAAATCACGAGTTGAGACGAAAAATTGATTATGCGTTAAAAGTTACGGTTGAGAAACACAACAAACACGCGGAGATGAAAGAAGCCGACGACCAGTGGAATTCTCAGAAAAAAAAGGGTGGAAACTTCTCGAAATAAAGGGGCTCTTTTAAGGAGCTGGTAAGGAATTTTAGGGGGAGAATGTCCAAATTGCGCTATCGCTTAAGGGGCTAAAGAAAGATGATGAAAATAAAAGAATGTATTACAAAATTAAAAAGAATTAGTATTATTGATTAAGAAAAAAAAACAGGATATTTATAAATTAGGCTGTGACCTAATGTCACAACAGCAATAACATAGCGTCGTCTGAATACAAAATTAGTTGACACACACACTCATTAAACGACATGCAGCAGAAAACATTGCTTTATAGTTTTTTACTTTTCTTATTTTTTTTTTTTTATTTATTTTTTATTTTTTATTTTATAGTCGAGCTAAAATAATACCTTTTGATTGATTGTAATATATAATTAGTTATCTGTTCTGTACTCTCAAAACTCTATCTGAATCTATGACATGATAAAAAAAAAATTTCGATGAAAATATATTCATTTTAATTAACCCTTTGACACGGATGGAACACCGGAGTTCCTTCTTAAAAAAATTTCCCGACTCCCTAATTACAAAGGTGATTTTAATTAGAGCGTCGATAATATGTTTAGTAATGTATGTTTAGATATTTTTTTTTATTGTAAAAAACAGTCTAATAATTACTGAAAAAATCTGTTAGATTATTGAAATTCTACTATTACTAAAAGATAAAATTAAAAAAAAAAGTAGTTTAAAAATTTTTCCTTTCCATTCATATTCAAAACTTAATCAATATTTGGTTTTGTAAAATCAAGAAAATTCATTGACGAATCACTGTTTCTCTTAGATCTAAATAACTGCAATTAAGTGCTAATTTGAAAAATTATTGTTCGGAAATAAGCCGTATTTTAAAAATTAACGCATGAAAAGAAACCAGAGTTTAATGCTGCATTTCATAACCATAAATTAATAAATGCTTAATTATTAAAATTATAGTATAATTTTAATAATTATGAAAACCATAACTATTAAATTATTATGCATCCATAATTATTAAAATTATAATTTTCATTTATTACCCTTCGGCAAAATGGGTCTTGTTTTGGGTTTGATGGCGTGTGCACATTATTTGGACGTCATCGCGCTTTTCGACTGCGTTCAGGAGTAATAGTAAGCAGTGCGCATGCGTCGTCATTGCATGCGTTGCTATGGCGATCGCTGCTGTTTGATAAATTTTTTAGAATTCTTTTTTTTTTAAATTTTAATTTTGTTATGCATTAAGTTGGTGAGTATATTTTTGAGATATGGGACCAGAGAGATCCCATAACTACTTCTTGAGTTGTGAATAAAAGAGAATTTCGTCATTTGAACGATATTTTTGTTTTTATTGCTTCAATTAAGAATCAGAAATTCTTACCTATAGTACAAACTGGATCGTTTTCAATACTAATTCAGGTGAATATCACAAAAAAAAAAATTACAGTAATCATTTTGTCAATGGGTAACCTGTGATAGCCTTTTTTTTTACCTAAATTAATACAAACTAATGAAAATAGTATGAAAAATATGTAAAAAAGCATTCTACGTCAAAGGATTAAAACTAAATATAACTCCTTATTATCCGATATTTATCTTTATCGAATCGATTTACTGAAATGCATCGTGAATAAGAATAAGTAGCTTGCTCTGTCCTCTCAAAAATCTATTAGCAATAATCACGTTTTCAAAACGTTAACAAAGAACGTAAAATCTCCCCGCAGACAGTGTTTTAACGTCTAAACGGAAGTTATTTCCACCTATGTTGTCAAAAACGTCGAATTGTCTTTCGGAAGATGGGTGCGACTTGCAATTTGGCGCAGTTACATCTTTCATAGTGCAGAAAATCATGCGCCGATTACATCCTAAACAATCTCAACTCGTGACGCTTTCACAGATAAGTTCGTGCAAAAAGTTTATGCCCACTTATTAACACAAACATCATTTTGACAACTTAATATTTGTAGCAGCGGTTACAGAACAACTTTAATCGTTCGCCCATCATTAAACTTGTTCGAAGACTTTTTTTAAAAAAACTCCCGCCAATTGTGTAACATCTTTGGAAGTTCAATGCTCAATTTGAGATAACTAAACGATTTCATTATGGTTCTTCTTTATTCGCCAAAGTGGCTAGTTCGTCAATTTCGCTTTAAATTGAACTGCGGTCACACAGATGCAAGCTATTCCAAAATGTTCATTTTAGAATGTTTTATTCGTACACAATGGAAAAGTGAAAAAGTAATGTACTTCGGATAATTGACTTTTTTTTGTTGTTGTTCGTTTCGTCCAAAACCAAGATGGAAGACTGTAATTAAGATGGAATTGTTTTCTGTCATATTACTTTCCGCTTGTCTTCTTTTTGGTTCAATCACCTTGTGTTACCGGTAATTGAATCCGGCTAAGGAATATTTACCTAATCCTTTTTAAAATTTTATCCGGAAATATATTCTTTTATTTATTAAATTAAATACCTTAATGAGTACCTTATTTGGTAACGTGTGAAATATAAGTCACTTTCCAGTAACGAAATTTAGGAAAGAAAACATTTGTCAGTTTTTTGAAGTTATACTTCTTATGCGACTTCCAACAAGGTTGCGTTAAGCGTTTAACGCTACATTTTTATTGGCCGGGAAATCACGTGGTAGGATCCAGTTTTCCCTCATTCATTTCCATATTGTTTTGGTTCTCACTAGCATAAAAATAATAAAAGTATTGTTTTTCTATAAATATTTTTTTAGTTTGTTTTGATACACATATAATTTAATAGGGTAGTATTTTTTATTTTCAAATTTAGTGGATAACAATTGTAAAAAATGAGTGAAAACAATCCCACGGACAATGCGGCGGATTTAAGGTTATGTCAAGGTACGTCTCTTGTGAATATCAATTGATTGTTAAGTTTTCTCTTCTGAAATTACATTATGACGCATTCACATACATTATTAATACAAATACATTTTCCAGGGCGAGACGATGAGGCAACCACAAGCACTTCCACTGGTTCAAGAGGTCCACGGGGGAAAAATGCACAATATTACCGTTACGACAGAGCACGGAAGCGAGTGGAGCAGGAAAAGGAGTCGTTGAATAGAACTAGGGATCCTTCTACGACTGCTGATTCTTCTAGTATTAGCGTCGCAGGTTGCGAAGTTTAACTTCGTCCGCGCGGAGGGACTCCACGCACTATTTTTTTTAATTAACGCTGTCTTTCGAAGCTCTGTTACTAAGGAAAATATTAAAAAAAGGCATAGTTTAAGTGTCTTACATTTGAAGCAATGCGATCATTTTAAACTAGATATATAATCTTGCCATGAGGAATTATCTAGGCTTTTGAATCGACAAATAACTGAAATATTATAAAAGTTATTAAACTTTTTTAAAATCGCATGTTTGGCGACATTTTTCCACCTAGATGAAAATTATCAAAATCACTGCCTTATTCTTAGTTTTTGCAAATTTTAATGAGCCCTGCAGTATTTAAATATTAAAAAATTAGATCACAATTAGATCTTCTCTCGAGATTGACGCTTTGCTCCATTTTCAAACTAAGAATAGACAGCACTGGCTTTAGATAGGTTAAATGTAACCTAACAGTCATGCGTAAGAGTTATAAGGGAGTAAGTAGTTATAATAATAGCATATTATTCACGAAAAGCGTAATTTCATATTATGAAGGGATCTTTCGAAAAACAGCCTTAATTAAATTTAGCAATTTTTTTTCTTTTTCGTGTAATTTATGGTAATATAATTTTTTAGTATCATCCAAAAAATTTTTTCGCTAGTTATAACGAGAAAAAAAAGTAAACAATTTTTAAAAATCGAAACACAGAAAAAAAGTGCGGCATAAAATTATCTAGACAAAATTACTATTATCATATTTTTACTGTTATAAAATTCTGAAAAAAAAGAAGAGAAAAAAACGTAAAATATTCTTTTACTTTTGTAGAGCGAAATTTTTGTTTTCTATTTTTCTTGGATCAATCTGTGAAGGGACCAAGGGTGTGAGGTATTGGTCCTCGTTAAAATGTTATACGTAAGTACTTGACTTCACGTGCATGTCGTCGGTATATCGAAGCGAAGGGAGCCTCACCTCTGCAGAGTTCAAAATTGTGATAGCATGTCTTCAGATGATTGTCAGGAATGTTTTCCAGACCTTTACCAATAGCCCATTGAGCAGCCTTAGTGCGACGTAAACATTTACTATTGCACTATAACATGGACTATTGCACTATAACATTTTTAATCAACAAACTCAAAATTTTTAGCATTATTCAACACTTTTAGCAAACTCAACATTTTATTGTATTCAAACATTTTTAGCACCTAACATACCTAACCATTTTTTAAAAACGAAAAATATGCAGCTGACGAATATCATAAATTTGATCTGAAATCCAATAGAAGAGGTTCTGTTAATTCTTTGTTAGCTTCTAAGGAATGAATTTTGATCGTTTTTCTTTTCTTTTTTCTTTTCTTAACTAACAATAGCTTCCTTATTTTCTCAGCTGCGTTTCTCAAGTTTTGTTTGAAAATGAACTGATTCATAAGATTGCTTTTACATATATTTACATTTTTAAAAAAAATGAATTCCCAGTTGGTAAAATGTTGCAATAGAATTACGAAACCTATCTACTTTTTTCATTATAGAAGCAGACGTTCTGAAATAGTTTTCAAAAAATGCTTAATTTATCATTCGTAAACAATAGACGATTCTCATACGCCATTAATTGTTATCTACATATTTAGAAACATTGCAATCGGAGAACAACTGTTTTTTCAACATTTTAAATGATTTATTTTCAAAAGAAAACAAAGAAATACATTGTAAAATCTAAAAGATATGTGCAAAAGGTTGTTCAGTGATGTAATAATAATGTTTAACTGCGTACTTTTTTTTCTTTAAATTCAAAAAAAAGAAGCGAGTTTTTACGCTTTCGACACAATGACTGTGTTTTAATAACCTTATCCTTGCTATCATCCATTTTAGGCTAAATTTTTAACTTGCGTTATCTTAATACTCTTTACACTTAACAAATTTTGGATCATATAGTATTATTAAACACCACAATGGTCAGTATAGCCTGGCTGGTAGGGCGCTGGTCTCATGCTCGTGAGAACTAGAGTTCGAATCCAGCTGGAGTTCGAATCCGTGCACGTTCAATCTGTCTGATCACAAAGTCCTCCATGTTCCCATAACAAATTATACCTCTGGGGATCTGGATTGGAGATTGATCGTTCTCTGGTTCAGGTCAAAATTACGATCTGTAGATGAATGAATTAAAGTATGAATGGGTCGCCTCTATAAACGAGTGTGACGTCTGGGTGTGGCAGAAGTCGAATTCTCGGCCATAGGTGTCGCCACTGGAAAACAAGAACTGGGAGAAATATTATTTGATAATTTTTAAAACTATGAAATTTTCCTCAAAACTTTAAAGCAATTAAATTATGTGATTTGTGGTTTTGAGTAAGCAATTTAAAACTACGCGTTTCTCAGTTTTTAGACTTCTTAATATCTATTTTTGTTCCTATTTAAACTGATGACATTGATTTGGATGACACTAAGAAATTCCTTTAGCGTTAATTTAAAATGAAAGATACTTATCAAAAATATAAAAACAGGCAACTGTCTATAACTATCAAAAACTGCTAATTTCAAAACTGTATTCGTATAATTTTGTCGCAAAAAAGTAATAAATAAAAAGCAGAGAATCTGAAATTCCGCACATTTTCTATCTCAAATTGTGATTGGATTTCGGCCTCGTATTTTACAGTTATTGAATGATGCTGCCAAATAGATTAAATATGTATCATCAGTTATTTGTGAAAATTAAATAAAGCATATTATTATAAACTAGTGGGCTGTGCCCCCTACTCGCTAACGCTCGCCAACCCCCAAAAATTGCTACGCAATCTTATAAGGTTTGCTTCGCAAACCAAGCTCGCTTCGCTCGCTACTAACTTAGGTACATTGCAAATGCACAAAATTCTAAGAATTCAAAACAATCATTCAAATCCATATAACAACTTTTTTTTAAAAAAAAATACTTCTTTTTAGTAAATACTAAGTCATTAAAATAAATTTGATTTCAAATAAATGACATGTAATTCGTTAAACCTAATAGAAATGTGCTATAGTATAAAATCTTAAGATAAAATTTCGAAAACTGATATCTCTTTAAAAAAGTTAAAATTTTGGCTATAATTAAGTCTATTAAAAATTGAAATAAGTGAATTGCAATGGAAAAACATGCATAAACAAAACATTGAATTTCGGAGGAAATCTCATTTGGTGAGAATGTCAAAAAATTGTCAAAAAATACAAATTACTCTTGTCAAAAAATACAAAATAAGCTGACCTCAAATAAAACTCCAAGGACTTCGAATCAAATAATTAAGGAAACTACTATCACGTTTAATATAAAAGGAAGATTTATTAACTAAACAATAAAATTACAGCATCGCAGTTCCAAAAAACAAATCTCACACTCACTCAAAAAAAACAATTTACATTCTAATTAGTCACCATAGCAACCAAAAAACTCTTTTCGCTACCATCTATAAACTGATATATAATAAATAAATTATTTAACAAAAAATACGATGCGCATAAGCACATACTATTTTACACTCTGGTTATTTCAGTTTCCGTTTTTCGAAGCGCTATAAGTTGATCCACCTAAACTAAATTTGGCATGTGACATTTTTAGCTGCAATCATTGGTTGATTTTCTAGCGTTGCCATTCGGGGAGTTGTAATGAGGCTTTTTTTTTTATCGCCGTGTAAGAGAAATATATATATAGATTTATTATAATAAAGCATATAACAATGAAAATTTTAATAATAAAAGAATGTTTAGAATTTTCCCTCCTCGTCTCTTACGACTGTTGAGTTCGGTCGGGAGAGAGAGGGGCCTTTTAACAGTTTAAGTCCGTTTTTTCTTTAACCTATAAAATTGTAAATGAATTTTAATCTCATAGTGCTCTCAAATATTTCTGAAGATTTTTTACAAACAAGTTTGCAAGATTATATTGTTAAAATAATTTTCAATAAAATAAATTTGGATCTTTTTTAGAATTATATAGGCATGTTTTTGACAATTTTGTATCCCATCTCTCCTTATCAGCGAATATGAGTAAATCTTAGACCCCACTCATGTAAGAAAGTCCCCCCCCCCCTCAGTTTTTTGCTTTCATTTAGATTTAACTTTAAAGATTAAGATTAAATTCAAATTAAAGATATAACTTTGCAAGAAACAAAAAAGTTTTGATTCATTTCAAAAAATTTTGAGTAGCTTAGTCCTTAGAAATCTTCTGTGTTTTCTTTTTTCAGACATAACTCTTGACCTTTAAAACTACTTAAAAAAATAATTTTTAAATTTTTCCAACTTCTCTTTTTTTCTCGAATTTAACTTTTATTGCAAGTTAGAAATTTTTCAGAAATTATTATTGTTATTATTATTTACCTTTCTTATGCATTGCGAAAAAGAGGAAAAAAACATAGATTTTAATAAGTAAGCATTACTCCTGCCACTTATCTTCAAAAATACACAAATCACTAAATTGAATTAAAATTTCAAGCGTTTAACTTTTAAAATTACCTTTTGCAAACTAATTTTCAAGATTAACTTAGCAAATTATTTTCAAGTCTAACTTTACAAAATGAATTTCAAGATTAAATTTTCTAACTAATTTTGAAAATTTTCTTTAAAAATTTTCGAAAAAAATTAGTCAAACTAATGTTTACCCGATTAACTTTATCAACTAATTAATATAGACTCAACAATGCTGTAAAATTATTAATAACCCCAAACTATGTTTAATTATATTTTATTCATTAGAAACTGTCTTCTAGTTTTAATTTCTAATTTCTTTTTAATTAAATAATCTTTCCAATTTTTAGATTTGATTTATTTAAGAATTTTTAGAAGATTTTCTTTTTAATTTTTATTAATGATGCATTCTAAATTTGAATTGGTAAATCAATTTCAAATGAAAATGGTTTAGTAGACTTAAAATGTTTTAGATTTAGAATGCCCCAAAACTTTTTTTTTACTCACTTACCTAAAAGTGCTCACCATCTTTGTTTAAAAAGGATTCTAATACTGAATAATGAGCTCATAATTTTCGTAAAATTTTTTTACACAATTTTGATTTGGTTCATAATTTTGATTCTGTCCATAATTTTAATTTAATAATTAATTAATATAATTTAATTAACATAAATTTAATAAGATGGTACTAATAAGTTGCCATACACTCATAATTTTGATGAATATTTAATTTATATAATTTTAATTTTATGCGTAATTTTGACATGATACATATTTTAAGTTCGGTACGTAATCTAAATTCAGTACATAATTCTGATTTGATGCAAAATTTTGATTTGATTCATAAATTTAAAGTAAGCAATTTTTAATTATTTATTTCCTTGAGATTTTATCGATTGTAACATATGTATATCAAGCATTCAAATCGGTCGAATAGATTTTCTTGCTTATAACATTTTGCAAACAAACTAATTAAAAAATTATTATTAAACAAATTATTTTAATTACAAAAATTTCAGAAATCGCATTTTTTCAGGTGACATTATTTTTTATTAAATCGAATTTTTCGACATATTTTTATTGGACTTTAACAGGAGGCCAAATTATCGTCTGCTATGTTTTACATTCTAAAAACTTTTGAAATTGTCCAAAAATAATCGTTTGACCAATTCACCAAAATCTGAATAAAAATACAAGAATACGGACATTTTTTTAAAGCGGAATATAGTTTAAAGCACAGATTAAAATGTTGCCACGATTCTATGGCACGCTTCAAAGTGAGGGGAGGGATGTGATTTTTACGATTCCAACAGGAATCATGGGTACTAAAACAGTTAATGAAATTTCTTTTTCTTTTCAATAATTTGGCAATTTGTGGATGATCCCAGTCAATATTTTTTCCCTCTTCCTAACAATAAAACATCGTTGGTACCCGCTTTTCTTCCCCAAGAGGATCCGCGAGATCACTTCTTGAGTAACCGATGTCACGTGACAGCCGGACTGTCAGCCGGATCCTTCGCCTGTGAAACCGTCACTCTACATCAATCGAGGAGGGCTATCCGATCTCCTCTCTCTCGGTGGGTGGGGAGGGAGGGAGATATGGAGTGATGCTTTCTTCATGTGTGGTTAAAAATGACACCTCATGTCAACCCGGAAAATATGAAAACGGAGAATTTATCCGATTCCAGCTTCCACGCCAACGTAAACAAAAGTTTTTTTTTTTTTATATATGGATAACACAACTGATTTCTTTTTCGTTGGGAATCGTACATCAGTATCGAGTGATGAAAAGTATCCTTATTTGACGAAAATCTAAGTTCCTAATTAAGTAAATTGGAGTTATTTTTTATCCAGTTGTAGGAATTTAACTGAGACAATGTTTAGTGTTGTTTACTTAAAATTCGCATTCTTGCACTTGAATTATAAAATTAAAAGAAATTCAAAACATTTCTTCATTTTTATTTATCGACCTTGAAATGAAATCGATATTCATATTTTTCCTACAATCTTACAAAAAAATAAATAAATAAATAAAATAATAATAATAAGCAGAAGGTTAAAGAATTTATTTACTTTTGTTTATTCGTCGAAAGTAGAAATAAATTGTCATTATTTCCCTTAAGGGGACAGTTCACGATGAAAAACCAAAAAATCGACCAAATTATACTTTTTTCAATTTTTGTTTCAAAAAATAATAGTTATATCTAGCTACAATTTTAAAAAAAAATGTTCAATTTCAGTCATTTTTTGCAAAGTTATAAGCATTTCAAGATTTGTAAACAAGGTTATGTAAACTGTCTGTTTTTATTGTTAAACTGTTTTTCTCAATGTTGTTTTTTACGATAATATTCGAAAAGTTTCTTGCGCATGAGTTTTGAATAAATCTTTATTTTTTTTTTATATATATATGATTGGTCTAATGTTCCGTAACCAATGTGATATAAATAAAAGCTGAATGCTCACTGAATATTTTTTAAATTACTTTAAATTGTTATTTATATCTCAATTTTTAAAAATTATATAAAGACTATGATATTTTCATTTTTTATTTGTTTAAAATTAAGTGCGAAGTTGTTCAAACATATCCAATTTTATTTATACTTATTCAAACTGTAATATAAATGAGTTTCATACAGCTACGATAAAAACTCATGCGCAAGAAACATTTTGAAATATTGTAATTTAACTTGCGGATAAATTATTGAAAAAATTATAACTTTTCAACAAATTAATATTTTTGTTTCAAATTTTGGGAATATCTTTCTAAATGCTTTATTCACAATTTATGAAATTTTCATTAAAATTGGTTGATATTTAAAAAAAAATCATTTTGAACCTGAGGCGTCCCCTTAAAGAAGAACAATGAAAGCGCATAAACTGGGCGGAAGCATTTATTTAGTTTTGTTTTAAAGCTCTAAAATTCAAAAAAAAAAAAAAAAAAAAACATTCTCGATTAATTCAACTCAAAAGAGTTTTTACTATTGAAAATCGACTTCTTAAAAACTACCCGGTGAACTAAATTTTGAAAATTTTCTATTTTTGTCGCATCTCTAAAATGAAAATTGTGAAGTCCAGCACTTTTGAAAGACAAAGGTCGTAGGATTTTCAGTGGTATGAAAGTTTAATACGAAAGATGATGTCCTTCCTCTCCGAACGCATTTGTCAAAGGGGGGGGGGTAGAGACGGGGAGGAAAAATTCTAGATACGCTTTTAATCCACTTTTAATTTCCACAAATAAACTCATAATGGATATTTACTCCATTTTGTAGTATCATCCGATGCATGTAAAATGCATGCCCGTCACGAAACTACAATTCGAGATATAAAAGTGTGCGGTATTTTAAATTCTCTATTAACTTTTTCTGACAGAATTTTGCCAATACAATTCTGCAATCAATAATGTTTGTCAAGTTGTTAAATAGTACAGAATTACCTGTTTTTAGATTTTTGATGAATATCTTTTTTTTTATGCAATTGACGCTAAAAGAATTTTTTAGCGTCATCTACATCAGTTTTCATCAGTTTAAACGGTAATAAAATTAGATTTTAAAAAAACTGGCGTTTGTCAGTTTTTACGATTTTTTAAATTAAGTATTCACAGCTGTGATGGCTCAGGGGATAGAGCGTTTGCTTTCCAATGAGGTGAACCGGGTCGAACCCCAGCAATGGCTGATCTATACGAATAACGCACCCGGCTTGCACCAACCACAGTGCTGACGTAAAATATGCTCAGTGGATCTTAGGTTAGTGCACCCTTGCCGTCAGGTTAACCGTGGGAGGTTTTCGAGGTTTCTTCTCCATGTAATGCAGATGCGGGTTAGTTCCTTAAAAAAATCTTCCACTAAGGTAAATGTCTCCCGATACTGGATCTAGGAGTTCCCTTGTCTTCTGGATTGGGTACAAAATTACAAGGCCACGTAGTTGAGCATAAGTAGACATGAACCCAAAATTGGGTCAGCTGTTCAACAAATGTTACAAAATAAAATTAATTACTCAAAACTCCAAATCGTCTCATTTTATTGCTATAAAGTTTTAAGAAAAAATGCTTAGAGGTTTTAAAAATTATCCAACAGTATTGCTCCTAGTGTAATAAAGCGATCCATTAACTTTCGGTTTTTTTAAAGGTATTGTGCTGTCTATTATCTATCTATATGTATATCATCAAAAGTTAAGTATAAAAAATATCCAGAAAGAACAAATTAAAAAAATTTATGTAAAATTCAAGATGGCGTGGATGGAGGCCTCTTAAGTTTTTCTTCGTCTTAGTTCGTTAGATAAACATTGAGCAAGTAGTGATATTTCATTAATTATGACTTTCTAAAACTTAAATTCATTAAAATCTCTAAAATTATTTCTATAATAAAAATAAATAAATGAAACAAGAATACAAAACAAAAAGTAGAATAATGTATGAAATTAGTAACAACACGAAAACTATAGTAATAAGAAATGCAGTCACGTGCCCTCTACTTGGGATTTCTCTTGCTGTGCTTCCCGATCCCTGTAATTGCTTCTGATTCATTATTTTGTAAAGTGCTATTTCCGAAAATGAAGAAAAAAATTAAAATTATAATTTTGCTAAAAAAAAATATCTAGCTAATATAATTTTATTTAAAAACATTTTGTGATGCTAATATCAGCGATTTTAATATAATCTTCTTTTTGCGGATATAATCGTGTGAGCTGATGAAAAGATTATATCTTTTATATTCCGGATTTTTATAATTTTTTTTTCCTTTTTTCGGATTTTTTTCCGGTTTCTTATTATTTTTCTTCACCCCCTTTTTTTCCATCGTTCTGTTATTTTTTCCTTGTTTTCTCTACATTGTGAACTTACTTTATGAGTTCTATTTACTTGCAGATTATGCGCAGCAAATAAAACTTATTGTTTTTCTTAATTTTTTTCTTCTTTTTGTCCTTTTTGTTTATAGGGGAGTGTCGGGTACCCCCGCCCATTGTCAATTTCATATGTATAGAACATTTTTTCAAGTCAATGGGCCATCAGACATAATTGTTATATTAAAAAAAGATTATTTTCAAAGTTTCAAGTATTTATATGACATCTGTTGTTATTGAATGATAGAATTCACTAAAAGTATATAAATATGTAATAAATAAAATAATTTTGTGATAAAAATGATAAATGAGGTTCATCTGTTGTCAATGCATTGGTCATTTTCATTTGCACCTGAAAAAACAGACAAAAAACATAATTTTTGTAACTAGCGTGGCTACCCGACACATTTTGAAAAGAGCTGAAAAACATGTTTTTTTAAATATCTATTTTTTTAAGTTAGACTATTCTATTTTTGGTTTATTCTTTTTGCATTATTTAATTAGATGATAAAACAATAGAAGCATGCAAAAATTTTGATTATTACTCAATATTATTCAGAAATGTAAGCAATACTCCTTAAGTGAGTTGGGCTACCCGACTCTCCCCTACTATATATAAATATAATAGTTTTAGAAAATTGGATTGAAATAATGAGATTTCAAACGAATGATTTTCTCTTTTTTTTTCTTCTCTTTCTTTCAACGGAAGTCCCATTATGATTACAAATGGAATGTAACTAAATCTAGACTGTTAAAACTAGAACTTTCAATTCCAGGTGCATCATCCATAATACATCATCGACAGTTGTAAAACTATTGTCTTTTAAATTTAAGACAATAAGAACAGCGTAATAAATACCTGCTTTTAAAAAGAGATCCTCTCTTCCTGTTATCATTTTCACTAAAAGCGCATGTGCGCAAGTCTATTAAGTGCATTTTAAATGCGCGAAATGCGATAGGCGATTAGGTATTTTAACAAGCTGGACCGAGTTTCTCCAAGCCATCTCCAGTTCCACTTTCTAATCTCTATCCATCACCACCCAAAGAGCAGTGAAATCAAAGAACGGGAACGCTCTCCGTAATTGTGTTACTCTCATTACAAAAAAGTACCTGTTCCAATTGCGTGTTAATCTCTTTCACGGCGCCTTGTAAGACAAAACTGCTCCACCGGTAACAGGTAACTAAATACCATTCCTAGCATACCAGTCAAGGTCTAGGTTACCTTCCGTGACCTCTTTACTAAGGTTACAAGTAATCGAAACCTGATTTCTTCGTTTTCTTTATCTGTGTCCCTCCCCCCCACCCCTAACAACGTCACTACTGCAGATTGCCTCACGCAAATTGAAGAGTTGTTTAATTGATGCTAAAGCGATTGTTTAACATTTCAAAAAATAAATAAATAAATAAATTTTTAATTGTTCTGTCAGATGAACAGGCTAATCTGTGAACGAGATTGTTAGGCAGGTATTGGTTAATCACTAGTATCCGATTCTATTAATCTTATATATTTTTCATAAAACGCGACTAGATAGATATTGTAGTAATTAATAAATTAACTCCATAAATAACCAATCAAAGTTGTAACACATATAATAATTCTATAAGTAACTGTTGCAACCAGTATTGGCTACAGCAATAGCTGGTTACTTAGTGAGTCAATTAATTGGTTACGACAATTAGCAACGACTGGTTAACTATGGAATCAATAAAGTAACTGGTTATTATAGAGTCAATGTAAGGATTACAATAATGGATTACTTATAAAATCAATATATTGTTTGCAACAGTAAATTCGATAACAGTAATCAATTTATGATGGAAGATAAATTTCAATATTTTAAGGAATCCAGAGCATTATTAACATCTCTTGTAATGACTGTAATCTTTCTCATTTTTTTTACTATATCTGCATTTAAAAATAATTATGATTATCCGATGCACTCAGTTATCCGGTATTAATTTCAACCTCTATTCACTTAATTTTTTTTTTTCATGTTTACATTTACTCTGAATTCCAATTCTTAGATCTCGTTGAGAGATTCTTTAAATTAAGTGAATGCGAATCGTGGTGTTTACTTTATTAATCATATGAATTCGAATCGCGGAGTGTAATTTATAAATTGTATAACGTAACATGAATTGTAATGTACAATTCGTGTAAACACTAACCGCGATATGTGATTCTTAAATTGTGATGAAATATTACTGTTATAAATTAAGAAACTATATTAATAAAAAAAATGTAACGTAAATGTGTAATAAGTATTTCGCTACACTGTTAAAAATTCTAGAGCATGTTGAACGATAATATTGTTCAAGCCTTCTGCATCCTTATTATGGTGCTAAATTGAACCATATTATTGTAACAATTGTTTTTTTTTATGTTGATAAATCAGTCCGAATTCCTACATTGAGATGATGGTGGTTCATGATCGTTCCAGTATTTGATTTCTAAGATACTATGATGGAAATTCTTGATGGTTAAACATGAGCAAACCATCAAAACAAGTTGCTGTTCTTATGTTGGACCATCATAAATCAGTCCGAATTCCTTCATTAAAGTGATGGTTACTTATATTTGGCTACCATCAAAAAATATAATGATTCATGACAGAATGATTGATGGTTACCATCAAGATTATGTTGGTCCATCAATGGAAAACCATCAAAAAATGTTTCCTTTGGTATTGAGCTGTCAATGCGAATGAGTTGGAGTTCGATTCCTGGCAGTGGTTTGACACCCACTCATTTACAGATGGGTGGGTACCAACTTGACCGGGAAGCTGACCACGTTGGTCACGAAATTGTGGAGCTTTAACCAGAAAGGTGCTACGGAAATGCTTTATTTCTATAATATGATATGTGACAAATTTCCACTTCAAGCTGCACAATTTTTTTCTCCTTTATAAAATAAAATTTAGTGTAAATTCTTTTTTTTTTTCTTTTTTTTCATTTTATACTTTATTGGAAGAAAACAAAATGCTTACTATCAACACTTTTGTAGACATTTATTTCCAACTAATAATCGAACTAAATAAAAAAAAAGCTAACGAATTCAACAATAAGTTGAGTCGCATAATATTTACGTCGCTCAAAACAGGAGTACATAAATATTATACAACTCAACTCTTCCTCTTCGAGAATATTCATGAATAGAAGGGTTGGAAAGAAGGAAAAGAAAAAGCGTCTTCACTAATCAAGTCAAGTAGGAAGCCCCTGTAAGACTAGTCTAATCCCATTCCGGCCATCTTTAATGCATTACTTAGTCTCCCCATTAGCGTTGAGCCCTTGCACCCGGGCAGAATGCGATTACCCGGGAAGACTACCATGACATAAGATACTTGGCTAGTCTCCCCTTTCTTCCTTATTTCACGCTCAAAGAGTGAAAAGGCATCCACTCTTCCCCAAGACTTTATGCATGTAGAACCGAAAAGGGACCAGGTATAAAATGACAGTCATTTAGACCTCTCGAAACAAGAATTGCGGATTAATTTGTGAGAAATGTTAGGCACAATTACCACTAGGAATAGAGCTTTCATTCCTTACCATTATAGATAAAATTTTGAACTTCCGTTTTCTTGTTGCTTTTGTTTCTTGACTGAGTTTTTAGAAGCTGTTTTGCTAAGCAAAATAGAAAGGTCACTATTAAAGTGCCTCACACTTGAAACAAAGTTATAATTTTGAATTATTTGTAACATCTTGAAGCTGTTTAAACGTGACATATATTTTAAAAGTTATTAAAATCTTTTTCAAAATCTCCAATTTGGTGAATTTTTTTTCCCTCAAGAGGGAAATTCTGAAAATTAATGGATAATTCTCAATTTTTGTCATTTTTTATGATCCCAGCTGTCTTGCCATTATAAGGCATTACATATTTGCGGAGGTTTTGAATTTCTCGTATTTTATGAAATTCATATTTAATCATTCTTAATCTTTTTTCTTATTACAAAGAACAGTTAATTTTTATTTATTTTTACCAAGTGCGGAATATTTTATTTTTATTTTTCTTCCTTTCTCAATTAATGTAACGTCTAACTTATTATTCAACTGAATCGAGCAATGAATTTTTATTCAAAGTTATTTAACTTGAAATAAAAATATATTCTTAATCTTCCTTTCTTCAAGTCGTTTTCATTTTAGTATAAAAAAATTTCAGTTGCGGGGCTGAGTAATATGTAATTTATTATGAGAGTATGAGCTGCTATTTGGCATACAAATTGTAACAATTTGTATGCCAAAATATTTAAGTTTAGATAATGGTCAACTTTCTATCGCGGAAACAAAGTAAAAGAATATATGGACAAAATAAAAGAATGATACTGTTTAAACGTCTGAAAATTTGTTTGGAAGTTAAATTATTAAATCTGATTGATTTTAAACATCTTTAAATTATCTTAATGGTAATTATGCAAAAATAAAGACATTCTTTCTTTCTAAATCTGAAAACATGCAAACGTCTGTTCTTCAGATAAATCTATTCGATCAAGTATTCTTTAATTTTTGTATTCTTGTATTCTTTCATTAAGCCACAGATATTCTTAATTAATTTGTATTCTTTCATTAAGCCACAGATATGTGTATGTTTAAACAATTCTAATGCAATGTATCAACAATATAAAATATGAGGGAGACCTTACACTGTTTTGTTTATTTGAACAAAAAATTCTAATTGTTATGATTTTAATCTGCCACAAGTAAGTTTAAAGCCAAGAACTGTTCCGAATCTCATGGTGTTTTTGTTAATCCATCATCAAGTTTGTTATTCAATCAAATTTGTTATTAAATCAAAACTGTTCTTCTTTAATATTCATTCATTTAAGAACGGTTTTTCTTATAAAACTACACGTATGGGTACTTTTGAGTTAGTTGGGAACAAGTAAATTCAACTATTTTTTTTTTTTCAAAAATTATTTTTGTGAATGATTTTAAATAAATAAGTAAGAAGAAATAAAGCAAAAATAATAACTAGTTGAATTTACTTGCGTTTGATTTGAAAAATAACCAGATATAATTAAGATCAAATATTTCATGGCCGGGATAGCCTGGCTGGTAAGGTCGGCCCATGTCCAAGAGTTCGTGGGTTCGATCCCCGCCGGCTTAAAACTCCCCGTGTAGTAAATGGTGACCGGCGTCGAAATTTGTCGGGCCACAAAATCCTTCATGTTCCCATAACAAATTATACCTCTGCGGATACTGGATTGGAGATTTTATTTTATTTTGTAACCGTTGTTGAACAGCCGACCCAATTTTGGGCTTATGACTACTCATGTTCAACTCCGTAGCCTTGTAATTTTGAACCAATCCAGAAGACAATGAAACTCCTGGATCAGTACCACCAGAGATATGATTTGTTATGGGAACATGGGCTTTGTGAGTCGACAGATTCAACGTGCATCAGTCACCATTTACAACATGGGGAGTCTTCGGCTGTCGCGGATCGAACCAACGACCTCTTGGACATGGGCCCAGTGCCCTACCAACCAGTCTATCCCTACCCCTGGATTGGAGATTGCTCGTTCTCTGGTGCAGTTCAAAATTATGATCTGCGGACGGATGAATGGGTCCGCCTTATAAACGGGTTGTGGAGCGTGTATGGCTGAAGTCGTGTTCTTGGCTATAGATGGCGCCACTGAAAAACAAAAAAACACACTATCTACTTTAAATTTCGATTGGCAAGTGGCATTAGAAACAACAACAGTAACAATTCAAATAGATTCAAACAATTCAAGATCAATTATGTAATAACAATGAAAAAAAATGAGAGGCTGGCTGAAGATAGGTTAAATTTGACCTAACATTCATGAGTAGCTATTGCAAACTCACAGTTATTAAAATATATTATTCGCAAAAAAAGCGCCATTTCATGCAATGACTGAACCATCGAAAGACAATCTTTTCTGTCCCCCAAAATCACCGAAAGAGATGGAGCTAATGACACAGAGGAGTCTGGTGTTTGTGACAAAGAGAGATAGGAAAATATAACAGCGGACTTGCTCTATTTGTATTACAGCTCTATGATGCTTATTCCCTTTATGATTATTTACTGTTCTTTCATAAAACTACAGATATATTAAAGAGTGCATAATTTCACATAAATCTATCAATCAATGTTGTTTATATAATTTTGTTCAATCGAAAACTTGTGTTTTTGCATTAAGCCAAAGATACATTTTTGACAAAACGAGTTAAATCAATATTTGTTTTTTTTTTTAAAATAAAGAGATACCAGAATAGTTTGTTTGAATATAAAATTCTAATTGTTGGTATCTAAATCTACCACAGATTAATAATTTAGAACCATGAACTGTCCTAAACTTCATGCAGCCGCATAATTTCATATAAATTTATTAATCAATCAATCAAGTCTGTTGTTAATGTAAATCTGTTATTCAAGCTTGTGGTTCATATAAATTTGATCAATCAACAAATTTTATTCAAACATTAAGTCACGATTAAAAGATTCGAACCTCAATGTACCTACAATATAAGAAAATGAGAGAGACCGCACATAGTTATTGTTTGTTTGAATATAAAATTCTAATTGTTGGTATCTACCACAGATTAATATTAATTTAGAACCTTGAACTCTCCTAAATTTCGTGTAGCCACATAATTTCATATACATTTGTTAATCAATCAAGTCTGTTGTTAATGTAAATCTGTCATTCAAGCTTGTGGTTCATATAAATTTGATCAATCAACAAATTTTATACAAACATTAAGTCAGGATTAAAAGATTTCGAACGCAATGGTACCTACAATATAATGAGCAAGACCACACATAGTATTGTTTGTTTGAATATAAAAATCTAATTGTTGTTATCGAAATCTAAACAGCCGCAGATTAATTTTAAATTAAGAACAGCTCTAAATCTCATGTTACCGCATAATTTAATATGAGTCTTTTTCCTGCGGCTATGTTAAAAAAAAAGAAGATGGAAGCTTAAAAAAAACATACGGCGTGTTCCCTTGCGTGCTGAAACACACGACGTTGCAGTCGCAGTGAAGATCGCTTGTGCACGTGTCAGCACAGATAATAATGAATTATTTATCACGGCTATTATTGTAACTTTAATACCCTGGCATGCAAACGCGACTCTACCACTTATTGTTATTTTTTTTTTCGTACTTTATTTCGGGTCTGCCCTTTATTGTTGGTGGATTGAGCATGTTAAGCCAATTTCTGGAACATGGCGTGCGGCTTATTTGGAGGATTCTGTAATTAAGGTGATTTGTAAGGTGGAATTGATGCGTTCTTGTTCATTATTCCCTTTTTGTTCGTTCTTTTTGTTTTAGTTCACGTGATAAGAGTATCTAAAAGCTGTAAGAAAGTAAGGGTTTGCTAATTTGTGAATGAATGATAGTGATCTAGATTTGAAGTTGAGTTGTGCATTCCGCTCACAGTAAGTAAATAAAAAGTAAGAATATCAAGGTAATATGACGTACTGTTTATGAAAGTTAAATTGAGTTTTGTATTCTCATGAACTAGAATGGAATTAAGAGGGTTTTTTTGTTGTTGTTCCGTTTGAAAAATGCTAGAATAGGAATAGGGTTTTGTCACAACGCTTAGAAAACAAAATATTTGAAACATTTAACAAAATCAGCAGGAAAATAGAATTGTATACATTCTCACCCCTTCTTCCCTCATTATTTTTAATTTAAATCAGATAAAACCGTAGATAGCACTTCCGGCTAGGTACTCCGAATACAAAGCGGTAAAAATAAATCGGTAAATTGTGTTCATTTTCAAAAATATCGTCACTATAAAATAGTTATTATGTCGTTACATTAATGGGAATAAAAAAAAAAGAATTCTTCCCAATTCTAAATTTAAATAAAATGCCGTAAATAAATTAAGAAAAATAGATTATAGCTTTAATGTGTTGAATAATTTTTGAAAATAAATTTTTAATTTTATTCTCAAAATGAATGAATTTTTATACTAAAAATGGAAATCTATGTCATTTAAAAAAAAAGAAGAAGAAAACGTTAGAATTTGATCATTACTTCGTCAGATCGTTACACTGTTTTAAAGGAATCAAAGAAAACAAGAGAACTCCTGGATCAAACATTATGACAAACTAACCTTCTTGGTGGTCTTTTTGGTGAAACCATGAGAACTTCATGGCAAGAGTATCCAAATATCAGTCTTCCTCTGATTTTTTTTTTATGTCATCACAGTGGTCGGTGCGAGCCAGGAGCAGAATGCGTATCGACGAGCCATCGCAGGGATTCGAACCCAATTCATTGTTCATTGATTGGTCATTTATTAATAGGAAACATTATTTAAAGTTCGCAATTAAACTAACTATAACATTAAACCTTTTTGACTTGAAAAAGTTAAATCTAACTATAAGCAAATATTTTTATCGTCTGTTCCAAAAAAGAACGAATTGATACCAGATACGGATAATATAGTCTCATTTGTCCTAAATAACAGATAAACATCTTAATTCTTCAATTTATTCATGTGAAAACATAATTTCAAAGAAATAACTTAATCAAAAATAGCATGTTAAGAACATTTTAACTTGGAATACAACTTAAACAAATGCTTAGGTTGCATCTTATTACTGATGGAATAGAAAAAAAAAATAGCAAACGATACCGATTATTAATGAAACACTCAACTAGTACAAATCATCCGAAACGAAAACTTTTCCGGTATGATTCCAACAATAATGTAAGTCGTACAGCTCGATTGAAGACAATAAGAAAAAGACCAAGTGAACTTAGTTTCTTACCGAATTATTATTTTTTTATAATAAGATAATTCAGGAATAAAATATTTTACATTAATTTTTTAGTTGCACACAGTTTGACTCTCAAAATGGAAAATTTAAATGGGAGTTTACCCCTAAATTTAAACATCGACTTTTGAAGAAGGCAGATTTACCTTACCTAATGAACAAATAAACATATCTCAACTCTTTAAGTTATTTATTGAAGTGAAAACAAAATTTAAAGTAAACGACTTAATTAAATGAAGTAGTCTTCATACTTAATTGAAATTTTTTTTAATCACCTGCCAGAAAAAAAAGGTAAAAAACGGCATAGAAAGCGTTAAAGTTAGTTTTTCCTATCCCAAGTAACTGATAAACACTTCTTAACTCTTTAAGAAATCAATTAATAAGAAAAGAATGTTTCATGTAAGCAACTTAATTAAATATAACATGTTTAGAACTTTTCAAGCTTAAAAAAGAATTTATAAACAAACATTTTTATCGTCTGTCATTGATTTAGAGAAGAAAAAAATGAAATTGGTACCGTTTTAGGTAGTTTTACCTACCTCAAGTAACAGATAAATACATAACTCTTTCATTTCTTTTTGTCAGTATAAGAAAACATTTTACCAAGCAAACAACTTAATTATATGTATCATATTTAGAACTTTTTAACTTGGTTTGAAACACAATTTAATCAAATTCTTATATCGTCTGTTGTTATTGACACAAACAAAGAAAATAAATAAAGGCAAACGATAACGAATATCAATAAAACATTCAGCTGGTACAAATCGTTTGAAACAAAAACAAACTTTTCGGGCATGATTCATCCAATAATGTGAGGCGTTACAAAGTGAAGCTCGATTAGAGACAATAAGGGAGACCAAGTGCAACTCATTTACATCCTCTGTGCTTGCGTGACTCTTTATTATTTGTACTTTAGCTCATCAACACCACCTGTTTTACGGTGGATAAAAATAAGGGGAAAAAAAGGAATAAAAAGAAAAACAATTCCTGTGTAATGATATTGGATAGGGGGAGGGTAAAAACGGGGTGGAAGCATATGCTGTTCGACATCCATTAGAAATGGACAAAAAGATCGATTATTAAACAACGACCCGAAGCAAGTCACTAAATATAACTGCTGTTATAGGATTTATTAGCTACCTATTAAGGCAGTTAATTAACGCATTGTTGCCATTCGAATATTCAAAAAGTCATGGGGGTGGAACCGATGGGCACTATCATGGTCTGTTGCGCAGTTTAATTTCATTTTTGGTGAGTGTCGCGCATAAGTGCGTTTTATCTTTGTTGCTTTTACGCTAAAATACAATGTCCTGAAATAATGTTTAGTAATTGGATTTTTAGTGCTTCCTTTTTTTTGGTAATTGTTTTTGGAAAAAAATATTAATTATCGTCTGCTAACGCGTATATATAATTTTAGAACAACTCATTAGAACTAAAAAGAAAAAAAAATTATTTCCTTATTCAATTTTTTCTATTTCAATTTTTATACAATATTTCCCATTACGTTTTATTTTCCCTATTCTATTACTTTTTTTTTATTTCTTTTGTTTCATTTTCTTACTCCAATTCGTATGATTCTCTTATTTTTAAAAATCCTTACTTCAATCGCTTAATTTAATTCAATTCAGCACTAATGAGATATCGTTAATATTTAATGATAATTTTTTCCCAAATTTTTAAGATAACTAAAAAAAAAAAATAATAAATAAGTAAATAAAGACATTTAAGTATGTTTCATTTTCTTCTACATTATTCCATATTTAAGTTAACATTTACCTGAATCCATGTTTCCATTATTCCATGTTTCAATTAATCCACATTTTCATTATTCTATGTTTCCATTATTCCATAACTCCGCCATGAATTCCTATTTTCCCTAAATTCCTATTTTCGTGAACATTCCATGTTTTGTTATATTAGCCGCAAGAAAATGTCATTTTAAGAAGAGCCATCAAAATTAAATACGTTGTAAAATTAAAATTTATTATTTCATCTGTTATTTAATTTTATCGATATTAAAAAGAAACAATTTCTTTCCCTGTTGCATGATATTTTTTAACAGATCTTCGATACATATTTGAGTTCTTAGTTAAGATCAAGTAATCACTGATTTTAAATCTGCCATTGGTTTCTTTCTACGAGCTACAGTTATTATGCAATTTAATAATATAGTACGAACCAGGAATAACGAATGACTACTTAGTGCCCCCACTTTTTTGCTACGTAGGGCGTATTAGCAATAAGGCGATAATACATTTCACTTTATGATGCGATAGATTAAGGTCATATATTTTTTGTCAAGTATTATTTTCAAAACTGACTGAGCCGTGGAGACTCAGGGGATAGAGCGCTCGCCTTCCAGTATACGAATTCCGCACCCGGCTCGCACCGACCACAGTGCAAACGTAGAATATCCCCAGTGGTAGATGGATCATTGGTTAGAATTCCCTTGTCATTAGACTAACCTTGGTTTCCCCTCCATGTAATGCAAATGCTGGTTTGTTCCATCAAAAAGTCCTCCGCGAAAACAAATTTCTCTCAATACTTGATCGAGGAGTTCCCTTGTCTTCTGGATTAGGTTCAAAATTACAAGGCTACGGAGTTGAACATTAGTAGTCGTAAACCCAAAATTGGGTCGGCTGTTCAACGAAGGATATTGAAAGAAAATACAAAGATCCATTTAGTATTTGCTAAGAAAGCAAGATTTTAAAGTATATTTATGCGAAGATTTATCATTTTGGTAATTAAGCTAAAAAAAATTTTCTTTTTTTCTATCTTTGGAATTATAATTATTATTTTTATCTGCACTAAACTATGCGCTTTCAATTTAATGCCTAACACTTTAACCTAAAAACAGTGTTAGCAAAACTAGTTTAAAGTTCTTGCTATCCAGTTTGTGTAAGTGTAGTTAGTATATTATGCCTAGTAAATATATTATATAGTATAATATAATGTAAATGATCCGTATATAGAGAAAAAAACTATATTTCATTCAATACTAATTAGTGGGAGTTTCAAAAAAAAAAAAAAAAAAAAAGCATTGAAAGGAAGTTTTTTACCTATTGATTTCCCATTAATGTGAAATTGTTTGATTGACTGAATCTATTATAATTTCCATAACCAATTTCATCTCTGTTGTTTACAGATAACTGAATCCTGTAGGAAATATAGAAAGAAAAATTTCCTATAAAAACAAATGGAATAAAAGTTAATATTTAGAGCCATTCAAATTCATAACCATTCTAATTCAGTTGTAAAATCATTATATCATTTTTCCTTATCCTTTTTCAAAATAGTGCCAAAAAAGAAACAAAATTAGAAAGGGCGTGTTTCAGCTTGTCCACTTTATTACATTAAACAAATGCATGGTCAAATTGAACGCTCCGCTGAGCTAGGTGAATGAACAGCGCGTGCGCTGAATTGAGAAAAAGTTCGAAAACGGTGTAAAATATAATAACTTTGACATCGAATTAGATTGGCGTTCGACTATCTTTGTTTTATCTTTACCGTTGATAACGAGATATTCTTTTTTTTAGTTTTTATCGTTTGGCATTCTGCAAAAAGGAGATGAAGAAAACGATATAGTTCATGAAATTAATCCATTGATTATGCAGGTGACTTTTCACTTGCGAATTGCAGATGAAATGAAGTGAAGGAAGAAAATCCGCGAGAACAATTGTTAAAGATAATCATGTTAGTCAATGCGGCAAGGAAGTTAGACATACATTTATCGCTTCTTTCCTAAAAACAATGTAAAATATTCTTAAAACGCATTTATTTATTTTTTTTATTTTTTTCTTAAGTTTGTAAAATTATATTTTAAAAATGTTTTTTACTAAAGTTTGGATATTGACGTTCGCTTAATTTCAAAAGATATTAAATTTTAAAAATTACAAACAGGAGTTAATGTTCTAGATAGATATTGAAGAAAATACAGTTGCCTAAATTAATCCGATTTTGGTAGGCGTTTTTTGACCTAGGACTCACAGAAGTTTTTATTTTTATATCCGTCGTTGAACAGCCGACCCAATTTTTGGGCTTACGACTACTAATGTTCAACTGCGTAGCCTTGTAATTTTGAACCAATCCAGAAGACAAGGAAACTCCTCGATCAGTACCCCCAGATGTATTGATTTGTTATGGGAACGTGGAGGACTTTGCGACTCGACAGATTTAACGTGCATCAGTCACCATTTACTACACGAGAAGTTTTCGGCAGGTTGAGATTGAATCCACAAACTCTTGGACATGGGCCCAGTACCCTACCAACCAGGCTATCCCGGCCTTACACAAAAGTTTTAGAAATAATTTAAAAATAATTTAAAAATTGAAGTCCAAGAAGGAAGAACGATTTATTTCCATAAAGGCTGAGTCGAAAGGAAAAAGAACGATTTTGCGCTCTCGGGAAGAAAAGTTTTTCCACAGTACGACCCATCTTCACTGTCTTATAACTCTCAGGTAGGATTCTTTCAGTACTTTGGAATGTTGTAAAACTGCATTTCCTTTTGTAAAGCGGTACTTTAAAGCGTTTTAAAAAATTATAACTGAGCGTTGTGAAACAGAACTTGTTTTTTCAAACAGTTTTATGAAATATTGCAAAATAGTTCATTGGAGCCATGATTGCTCAAGGGGATAAAGCCAAAGATGCCAACATGCTCCGGACAGCGGATAAATATTTTCCTGGTCTTTTAATATATGATTCTTGTTTGAATAAATTCGATTTATAGGCTTTTTACTCACCACTACTTCTAAAGAACTTAAAGGCTTCACCACTTTGTGATAGGAAAGTTGTTATAGTGTTGAGCCTTTTAAAAATTTGGAAAAATTAACCGAAAACCTTCGAATTTTCGTTTCTTCGTTTTCTCTTTCAGTTCTCTGTAGTTTTTTAAAAATATTTTGTCGAATCCGGAGCAGTTGGCATCTGCGTAGAGCAGTCTCTTCCCGATGAAGTTCTCCAGGTTCGAATCCCAACGGTGGCTGCTTTTGATAAACTCTGCTCCTGGCTCGCACCGACCACAGGGTTGGATTAAAATATTCTCAGTGGTTGACGAATCATGGTTTAAAATCTCCTTGTCATCTGGATAACCATGGAAGGATTTTGTGGTTTTCCTCTCCATGCAACGGAAATGCAGATTAGTTCCCTCAAAAAGTCCTCCACGAAGACAAATTTGTCCATATGCTTAATCGAGGAGTTCCTTTGTCTTCTGGATTGGATTTAAAATTACGAAACCACGGAGTAGAACACTGATTGTCGACAACTCAGAGCTGGGCTGGCTGTTCGACGTCATTTATCAAAAGAGTTCATTGGAATTATTTAAAATAGTACTTCGGAATTTTGTAAAATAGCACTTCCTTTTGAAAGCGGTGCTATGGAATGGTTTAAAAGAATCCATCGGAATTCTGTAAATAATACTTCCCTTTTTAAATCGTAACTTTTGGACAATCTTTACATTTCCTTTTTAAAATTAGTCCTTTTTTTTCTTTTTTTTTTTTGAGGAAATAAAAAAATAACATTAAAAAGTAAAGTCAGAATTTAATTTCTTTCCGTTGAAGTTTATAAACAGCCTTTAGAAAAAAAAAAAAAAAAAAAAAATAAGAAACATTTTTCCAAGCATATTTAAATGAATGTTTCGAATTTATTTCCGAAAGTCCTGTCCCTCCAGGCAATCAGACGAGAGGAATATAACCAATCGAATGTTTTCTCTTTCCCACGCGATGATTCCTTCCTCTTTTGGAAAATCGTTTTCGATTTAAGTGGACGACGTCAAAATATGCCTTGTTTACTACTTAATCTTTTGGCGATTTCTGTCCAACACTTATAGCCAAAGGGCCTTTCCACGCTTTAATTCAAATTTCTCGTATTTTTTCTCTTATCGCTTTAATGTTAAGCACAATGAAAGGGTGAAACAGTGTGGGAAAATAGTTTCTTCTGTTCTCTCGTGACATTATAAGTAGAATTGTTCTAATTTTTTTTCTGAATAAGTATCGATTTTGGAATTGAGAAGGACAAAAATACCAACAATTTTCTCCTTCCGCGCACCAATTTACAAGTTAACTCTTTCATTTTTTGTAACAGTGCCTTTCAACACAATCGGTATTGAAACTTATCCAGTTGAATGGATTGGGTTATCCAATTTACAGTGACCATAGTGGCTATTTTTATCCTTCGCGGTTGAATATAGCATGTAATGAGAAGAAAAAAAAAGAAAACATTAATGATTCCAAACAGGCATGTTACAAAATTACTTTGTTTTTGTTGGTTTCGTTCATAGTCACAGTTATGGTTTAATCGTAAGTAAAAATATACGTTAGGTGCTTTTAGATGGAAATAAGTCGGACAAAACATGCGTATTTTCCGTGTTTACTTCGTTTCTCCAGAAAATCTAACCTTAAATTGTAATTTAAACGAGAATATATTCGGATTCTTTGTATGCATAACCTAAATATATAAAGTTATCCGAAAATCTTTTTCAGGCCAATAGTAACTAAATTAAGCAACTTCATATTTTTAAATTCAATATAATAGATAATTACATTCATTTTTTTTTCAGTCTTAATGTATTAACACTAGATTGCCTAAGGAAGTCATTTTGACTGCTTTTAATTTCAATTAGAAAAACAATAATGTATATAATGGACACAATTTCTTAGAATTTTGTACAACATATAATTTTTTATTTTTAATATTTACTAATAACTTGCTATATAACTGTAAATAACATAAAAAATATCAAAAATTAATTTTAAACAAATTTCTTCACACATTATTTATTCTTGCTACTCTTGAATTCCTCCTAGCAAGGACTAACATAGTTCTTTTCTTTGAAGAAATAGAGTGATAACCATATTTCGTAAATACTATACTGCTGAAAGAGAACTTAATAATAATAATAATTTCAAATAAAATAAAATATAAATAACAAATATAAATTCTAACAATAGCTAAACTGAATGAGGAGAATAATGAGGAGAAGAGATATTGCTATTACTTTGCTTAAATATTTAATACATAATACATTTCAATATTTGATCCTATGGTCCGATATATATAGAGATGGAATAAGTTGCTTATGACAAGCATGGCCGACAATCAGCTGCAGTGCTAGAATTAGAAACAGAGGAGTACTTATGCTTCATCGTTGAGACAATATTTCTGAAAAAACTGCTGATTGCTTTTTGTTTTTTTAATTTTAATTTATTTTTGAAATTCTTTTTAACACTAAATATCACGTGATCCTAAAAGCTTCGTGTGATGCCATAATTGGCATTACATATTTATTTGCAATCCTTTTAAATATCTCTTATTACTTAAGCTGATTTTTATTAATAGAATTACATTTTAAAAAAAATCAAAAACTTAATCTTTTTAAACGAACATAAAATATTTATTTCTTCTCTTCTAGATCAATGCAACGGATACTTTTTATTTCATTACAAATGCAGACTTATTAATTCACTGTCGCCTCTAATCGAAAACAAAAATCTATTAATAACTTTTTAATTCTAAATTTTCTAACCGAAAATATGTTTCAGTTGCATGGTTGTAATAATTCTCATAAATTTGTTGGCGACTCGTGATCGCCAAGGTATTATTTTAAACCCAATATTGATAATGCTGGTTGGCTTTGTTTTGGCTATGTTATAATTTATTAAATCGCCAATTTTGGATCTCCTACCCATGCTTCTGTGTCTGTTGGGAACAAATTACATGTACTTTTTAATTTGGCTTTTGATTAGGCAGGTTGTGGGGGATTTATCTCCCATGGCCTGTCCTTATTAATATTATTATGCAAAATTGATTCAACTGAAATTCTTATGGATTATATTTATATTTGGTACCTCGAGCTCTGCAAATATATAAAATAAAAGCTTTTTATTAATTCTGATCCGGTTCAAGTATTATTTTGATCACCCTCTTGATTTCAGCATCAATCTTCAATTTGTCAATATTCTTCAACTAGTCCTCTATACCAAATACAAACTCCAACAACCTGAGATTTCCATATTCAACATAAATTGGCACCCTGATAATTCCGTCTCCATACCTCGTATAGACTTAAATGTTAATGAATTATTATCAATGTAATTTAATCTACATCAACACGATATATATTGGCGAACTCCGTTTTCCATATTTGCAAGCTAAATCTTTGAACAAACTTAAAATGGAAAACCTGGAACAATAGATAAATGTTATCCAACAGTTCTGTTCAATCGATTGCTTATTAATATTACACGACACAACAAACAAGCTGCTTTAATCGATACCCACCCCTGTTGTCGAGAACCCACTATCATCATCGACCGCTAATTGGCAAAACATCGGCCCCTTCAGTTCATCAAAGAAGGTTATTTATTATTAACGCTTATGCGTCATCTACTAATAGAAACTCTTAACTTACTGATGCGAACTATTAAAGTTACAACAGCCATTGTCACGCTGATGCGTACTACACAACTACCCCCTCACAGAGGTGATTACTTAACTTGGTTAGAAACAAAAGGAATAATCGATAGTTAACTTTGGTACGTCTAAAGTTGATTCTCGTGAAATATTAATGAATCGTGTCTCCAATTACAAGTTTGCAATTATCCGCTTTTCGCAGACGCTTGGTGGCAATTTTGCACTGACATCAGTTGGACAAATAATTTTTGTGTTATTGATCGTTTGAAGATAGTGTTGTTTTTTGGAAATTAATGGTTTTCTAATTTCGATTTGCTTTGAAATGGCATAGTAAATTATTGGAATTCGGTTATTTGAATCCATTAGCACCAACGATCCCTATTTTTTTAGGGGTGGTTTCAAAAATGAGCTCATATTAATTATTTTGCGAGCTAAATTTTACATAAGAAACTTTTGTCAAAGTAATTACTTAATAACAATTTTGTTGATTCATGAAATATTAATGAACCGTGTCGCCAATTACAAAGTTACAATTATCCATTTATGTAGATTTTTAGCAAAAATTTTGGCACTGACAACAGTTGGATATATTGTTTTTGTAATATAGATGATTTCCAGAAAGTGTTTGATATGACATAGTAGGTTTGAATTGATTTATCTTAAACCATTAGAACAAACAGTTCCTTTAAAGGGACGCTAATAAAATGTAGATATAACTTTTCGACAAAAATATTGTAACACAATTCATGAGTAATTTTTTACTAAACATTAATTTTGTTTAGATCTGAAATAATCGTGTTGTTAATTATAATTATGCAGTGTTATTTATGTTGATTTGCATTTATTCACTTTACTAGATGTTTAACAGCAATTTTGCATTGATATCAGTTGGATATATTGTTTTTTATGACATAGATGATTTCCTGAAAATTTTTCATACGGCATGGGAGGTTTGAATTGAGTTGTCTCAAACTATTTGAACAAACAGTCCATTAAAATGGACGCTAGTAAAATGCTGATATAATTTCTTGACAAAAATTTTATTACACAATTAATGAGTAATTTTTTGAAAAATATAATGATTTTGTTTAAACCTGAAATAATCGTGTTGTTAGTTATAATTTATCGTCATGTTGTTAATTATAATTATGCAATGTAATTCATGTTGATTTGCAATCATTCACTTTACTGAACGTTCAACAGCAATTTTGCATTGACATCAGTTGGATGCATTGTTTTTGTAAGATAGATGATTTCCTGAAAATTTTTTCATACGGCCTAGAAGAATTGTCTAAAACCATTAAAACACACAGTCCCTTAGAGACGCTAGTAAGATGCTGATATAATTTTAAGAAAAAAAATATATTAAGCAATTTATGAGTAATTTACAAGTATTAATTATGTTTAAACCTGAAATAATTATGAATTGTGTTGTTTATAGCTATGCAATGTTAATTATGTTAATCTTCAATTATCCGCTTTACTAGACGTTTAGCAGAAATTGTGCGATGACATCAGTTGGATAATTGTTTTTGTGATATTGATGAACTGAGTTATTTTAACCATTGATGCCAACTATCTACTTTAGGGACGATTTTAAGAATAACATCATAAGCTCATGCTTATATTTTAACGGAAATTACTATTAATCAATTTATGAGTAATTTTTAAAAAAATTGTCATGAAATAAGAATGAATAGTGCTATCAATTAAAAATTAACAATTACCCGCTTTTGTAAACCACGTCTTGCTAAAATTTAGCAGTTACATCAATTAGATGAATTTTGGTGACATTCATGGTTTCCAAGAAGTGAATAGTCCAGAATTCATGGTATAAAGTGTTTTAAAATTACGATTTGCTTTGAAATGACATAGCAAATAATTCGAATTGAAGCTTAAGATGCATCAAAAGCTCATATTAATTATTTTCTGACCTACGTTTAAAATAAATTAATATTAAGCAGGTTATGTATTATTAATTATTTAATTATGATTACGTTGGATCCTGAAATATTTATAAATTGCGTCGCCAATTAAATTTGCAATTATCTGCTTTTGTGAACATTTGGCGACAATTTTTCATTCAAGTTGCACTCATTGTATAAATACTATTATAAATTATTTTTCGTTTTTGTAATTTTTGCGACATTTCAATTTAATAATAATTGTCCACCTGCTTAGTAATTTGCATTCAGGCTTTGACACGTATGACTTAAAATACAATGAATTTATAAATTTTTTTAAACATTTGATAAATGGCAGCATACAATTTAAATACCAATTTTTCAGACACAGATGATCGATTAACATAAATCATTCAATCAAAACAATCGGAAATACAACGATTATATTACTTATATAAATCAGTGATTTAACATCTTTTCAATCAATTCTATAGCATGATTCCTAATAAAAATCTCAAAAATTTTAAATTAAATCCTACAAATTGTCAAAAGATATGAATTTTTACCTTTAAAACTTAAAGAGCTTCGAATTTTGGTAAACTGTAGTAGATAAATGACAAATTTTTCTACAAACTTAAACTTGTTTTCAAATTCTTCAAACTACTTGTATAATAATAAATAGCTAAATGTAAATAAATGTTTTACAGTATAAAGAGCCAGGTTTAAAACCTATTTGTTGTTGATAGCGACCAGATCTTTATTCGGCCACGGGATGATTAATAACCTTCTGTTAAGAGTAGTATATTGCAAAATAGGGTGACTTTGTGCTGCTTATTGATAATTTGTTTTTTGATGTCTCATTTAAGTTGCAACGTAGAGTTCTGAATATTTTTCCAAATCTAACTACCTAACTATTATTTTTTTAATATGATTATATATATATATATATATATATATATATAGTAAATTATTCTTTATTTAGAAATATTGCATTTTCCATCGTAACGGAATGCGTCCTGAAAAGATCCCATAAATTTGTTTTATTTTATTTTATAATTCTTCTTTGTTTATATATATATATATATATATATATATATATACCTTCACAGGTAAGGACAGAGTCCCTCCCCCCCTCATCAGATACTTCTGCGGTCGTTTGCGCCGATCTTCTATACATTCTTTTGCTTAAGTATTAAGTTAAAAAAATAATTATAAAAATTTTACATACTTTTTGCTGTCACAAAAAGCAAACTCTACCAAATTGAAAAAAAAATTCAACTTCTTCCAGTGAAATTGCATTTGATGCAGTATATTTGCAAATATCGGAAATATTTACGCTGGTCATCTCTCTTCTATGGTTGTACAGCCGAGACTAACCCTGCACTAAATCTAGTGAGTTAAATTAAGATTTGAAATTTCGTTGTTTAAAATAAAACAAATGTT
The DNA here is from genome assembly GCF_982258835.1 of Parasteatoda tepidariorum. NCBI lineage: Eukaryota > Metazoa > Arthropoda > Arachnida > Araneae > Theridiidae > Parasteatoda > Parasteatoda tepidariorum. The sequence goes on along the minus strand of NC_141764.1, from coordinate 24,954,076 downwards.
TGCTAAGTAAAATTAAGAATTTTATTACTTAAATTAAATATTACAAAATAATCTACAATTATTGTTATTTATTTAAGACAGTCGAGTTTAGTGATTTAAAATTACGTTATTTTAACATGATATGAATGTTTTATAGGATAAAATTAAAAATGTCTTCTTTATTCTTCAATATTAAAAAATAATGAACATAAGTTGAGCATGACTTTGCCTTTATGCTAATAGATTTCAAAATTTTAAGTGAATTTTTTTACATTGAAATTTTACAGAAAATATTTCGCAGAGATGTAGCAAAAATAACAAAATCTGAGAAAATATATTTAAATTTCAACTTCTCTGTTTTAAAATACTTCGACTGCAGTTCACAATTTATTTGGATAAACCAAGAATCCTCAAACTAAATAATTAAATACATAATATCCAATAATAATAACAATTTAACATACAATAAAAAATTAAAACACTTAAACATACCTATTGATAACCGATTTTAATTCAACTCAAACTTAAAGTAAAAGAAAGAAAAATGAAAAATAAAATAAAAAAGGTTTTAAATACTAATAACTTTGGATCTTATTTTATTTATTAACGGAGAAAAAAGCTCTGGTAAAATTAACGTACTGCATGGTTACAAAAAAAAAAAAAAAAAAAAAAAAAAGTAATAAAACCAAAATATATGATATTTACAATTCATTCCTTTGGTAATTTTCTCATTTACATGTTTACTTAGTAACGGTTTGTCGGAAATTCTAGTTTTATAAGTGAATAGTTCTTATTGCTCAACATTTAGTAAAAAATACGAAACTAAAAAATAAATTTAATCGTATAAATAGATTTTATTCCATGCTCCAAGAAATCATCATAAAATTACCAAATTTAGCCACATTTATTAAACCTTTTCGCATATTATAACACTGTATTTTAGGGTTAATACATATAACCAAATCATTACCAAAGCTCTTCTATACTAATTATCGAGCTTTTCAGTGTCCCGGTAGAGCCAGAAACACGGTAATTTTTACTATATTCTGGTAGTTTTGAACATATTTTTTCTCAGGTTCCCCAAATTTTTTTTATTTCACTCAAAGAAAAAGAAATCGAATTGTATCTATTTATAAGCATTGAGCAATTAATTTTAATTTCTTAAAATAAAATTATTCTTGATAAGAAAATTAACAATTAAAAATAATAATAAAAAAAAAAGAACGGAAAAGAAAAAGATGTAGAAAATTGAAAATCTAAAAAAATTTCAATTTCATACATTTACAGTTGCAGAGAAATTCTACGAAATTCTTATTCCGCTTATTTCTCTTCTTATTTCAATAAAAGCAATTTAATTAATTATCATTTACTTCTTAACTTTCTATGAGAATCTTATACAATACGGTATCATCAGCATTGCTTAAAAATGAATCAGAAAAACACAAAAGAACTAAAAACAAAAATTCTCAAAGTTTTTGAATAAAGAATGAGGTTCCGCCATTAATTTCTACCCATTCATTCATACAACAGAGAATTTCCCTTTCCATAACTTGCTGCATCTCATCACCGCTGTATGGCGCTGCTTTACGGTCAACTCCCTCTGAATGAAAACATCTCGTCACGGGGTTGGTCGACGTAGGGCGGGCGAGTGTCCAGTAACTGGTCCTCCTAAGCGTGACGTAATCAGGGGGTGGGGAGGGGAGATCGTAACAAACTGCCCTAAAGTGTAGTTGTATGGCGTAACACGGTATACAACTGCGACCAGGCATGTTTTCGAGCACGCTTTAATTTTTCTTTTGATGCTTGTAACGTGATTCGCAAACTCAATCGTCGATTTATTTTTTGCGATTGTAGCAAAGAGCGCGCAGGTGGCGATTTTTATTTCGTTTTTATTTTCTTCGTTTGCATCAGTGTGTTTCTCTACCTTATGGAAAAGTAGCTTCATTTTATTTCTTTAAAAAAAGTCTTTATTATTTTTTTTAAAAAAAACTTAACTTTCCTCAAATTATTAATTTTAATTCGAAAAACAAATTTTTGATTATAAACTGCGTTTTTTTTTATAATTTCTTTATAATCTTGAAGATTGTGTGTAATCTCAGCCAAAGAAAATATTGTTGCTATTACAGTGGCAATTGTGCACATTATTGAAATTGGATTGTGAAATTCTTAAAATACTGCACCATAATCTGAAGAGAAGTAAAAAAGTGTTCCATTTGTCATTTAATCCGCAGGACTAATCCAGTTTGTTGACGAGTTTTTAATGTAAGTTACAAAACGGACATGACCATAACCATGTCGGCCGAGCGGAACACCATCCCAAATGAGCCGTTAGAATCTGCTGAACAACCAACGGACTTGCGGACGAAGAAAAAAGACGATACTGACGATGACGAAGAAGATGCGGAAGATGTTGATGTTACGAGCACAGATGTTCCACCCAAACGATCATTTCTAATACAGAACATTATAGATGGTGAGGAAGGTCCTCAGCATCCCTCGTCTTTTAGGGCGTACCAGCAAATGGCACATTTGCCACATGTTCCATTGCACATGCTGTATTCCAGCCAGCAAGTGTGTCCGAGTCTTCTATATCGTTTGGAGAATGCCCACCACATCTCCAACTCTATTCGCCGCGAACAATCTCCACTGGAGAAAGAAGATTTGAACAATTCACATTCCAGGATATCTCCTGGAATCGAAAGAGACGATTCCATGTTATCCAGAATGGATGAGAGGACTAACCATTCCAAAGAGGATGATCTGGATGAGGATGATGATGATCACGATGACGTCACTTCGTCCAAAGATAGTCATCATAGTCCAGATTCCGATTTAGAAAATTCGACCCACCCCACTGGTGAGTTAATCTTAATAATGTTATTAGTCCATCAAAAAATTTATGCATATCTGAATTCAATTAATACTGAATAAATGCAAATAATTGAAGAAGAAATAACAGTTATAATGAATAAACATTTTGTTTATGAGGTAAATATTGACAATTAGATAAATTTTTGTCAATTTAGAACGATACTGAAAATTTGAACAGATTTTCGTAAATTGATATATTAAGGGGACCCAAAAGTAATGTCGTTTGGTATTTGCATTTGATACGGTCCATTTGACAGTTTGACGGTGCATTTGATATTTGTTATCAAAATTTTATTTTTCACCAATAATGTATTCACCCGTGAAAAGTTGGAACAGTTAGTTATGTATATTAGAAACTGATTGATAATAAAAATAACTATACTACTTAAAAATTTCTTATATGAAAATTTAACAATATGTACGAAACTCCTTTTGTACATATTGTACAATTAAATTTTGCAGTGTTAAAAATTTTAATATATGTTCAGTGCAGCCACTACGACACCGATCTTTTAATCAAAGTCTGTCCTAAGTACCTCATATCTACGGTATTATTTATTTTAATTTTATGGTATATATTAAACACTAAATTGTATTTATTAGCTTGTTTGAAACAATTATCACTACTATTAACGCAAACGTTAATAACGTTATTAACGTTTTTATATTTCACTATCACGTTGTGAAGCATAAAAAGGGTCTTTTAGTGAAATTCGAGACACTAAGTAATTATTATTATGGTTTTATACATTCTTAGAAAAGAATATTTCATAAAGTAATTTATAAGGAATTATATGTTAATATGATAAATAAGAATGTGTATTTTCTTAAACAGAAGTATACTTAGACATTTATATAGTTTTATAAATGGATTAATTTTAAACAACATTTCATAATTTATTGTTTTTCCAATTTTATTTGAAAAGAAAATTATCTTCCTAGTGAATTACTTTCTCGCTGCAGAAACGTGATAACGTAACCACAATACATGTATTATTGTAGATCATAGTAAGATAATTGTTGTCTTACTGTTTCGTGCATTCTGATTGGACGGAAAAATCTCATGACCTGATCATTAATAAAGAGAAGATCTTGATATCTTTGGTTGTCATCAGCATAAAGATGAATAAAAGTTATAATAGTATTTAACTACAAATTATTTATTTAACTTTTATTAAACGGTATTTATCAGCAATATTTATTTATTGTTTATTATTATTTGCTATTATTGGTTTTTGATTTCGATTAGTATTCGAAATTAAAAGTTATAAAGTAAAAATTGATGTTCCTTTATAATACTACATAATATTAATTTGTATTCAACGTTTTTTGATAAAGATATTGAGTTAAGATTTTCTTTTAAGTAGTAAATAAGTAATATTTACTTTTTAAATTTCTTTAATTAAATAAATTTGAATTTTTTAATAGAATTTATGAACAACTGTGTTCAGGCAACGCATGCAATTAAAATAATGAATGTAAAATAACTACTTAGAACTCTCAACCGAAATTTCAAACTTAAGAACTTATCTATATATATATATAATTTTAGACGAATATTTTTACATATTAGTTTAGTATATTTCTATATACTATTTCTATATATTATTTTAGACGAACATTTTTTAATGAGTTTTAATTTCAAATAAAAATTTAATGGGCCTTTTGAAAAAAATTGCAACGCAATTAAAAGAAATTGCAAAACAATTTTTAAAAAAATACTGCGATTTTAAAGAAATTAGTATGATTTTAAAGGAATTGCAGCTTATTTTTTAAAGAAATTAATACGCATTTTTAAAGAAAGTGCGACATATTTATAAAAAAAATTTACAACGTAAATTTAAAGAAATTACAACGCAATTTTAAAGAAATTGCAACGCGTATTTAAAAGAAATTGCAACGCATTTTTAAAGAAAATGCAACATATGTTTTTTTCTTAAAAAAAGGAAATCGCAATGCATTTTTAAAGAAATTGCATTTATTCGTTTTTATTATTTTAAAAGAAAGTTTTAAAAAATTGGAACATTTTAAAAGAAAGTTTGTAAATGAAATTGCATCAGTAACGAACAAAATGTTTTGGTTTAAATTTTTTTTAAGAAATTAGATCGCAAATTAAATATATTTATCAAATATGCTCAGCAATTAAAAAAAAAATTTATTTAAAAAAAAAATTAAAAAATTTGAAAACTTATTTACGTGGATTAGGCTGGATTGGATTGTATACATTTTATATTGGATTGTATACATTTTATTGGTTAAAAGAGTTAAAAGCGACTATACAACAATGCAAACGATCAAATATTGCTGTGGTGTCGAAAAAATTGCATTTAACTGTAGTAGGTACTTAGATGAAATCGAAAATAGTTTAAATAAGCTTTTTGTTCTTTTTGCTGGATTCGAACATCTATGCCAAATATTATTTATTTCAAAAAAAAATAAATAATTATAAATTACAAGCTTAATTAATTTTCAAAAAAAAACTGCTTTAATTTAGGAAAAGAAAATGTTTAAGACTTCCTTGAAATGTTTTCATCAGTTCATGTAAAAATAACTCTTTATAAAAAGTAAAAATCATGTATTAAATAGCATTTAAAATAACTTAATCAAATAGCTTGTAACTTCAAATTATTTTCAATAATTATTTTCAATTTTAATTTTATTAAAAATTAATTTCAATAATTTTGTTTTCGTATTCAATTATTCTAAAAATATTATATAACTATTTAAGGAAAGTTGTACGCATGTTCTGTTCTTTCAAATGTACGGAATCTGGTTTATTTCTTGTTGAATGCACAATGAAAAGATTAAGTAAGCACTTTTGAGTTGGGAGTGGTTAGTGGCTTATTTGTGGTGATTAGAGAAGAGGAGGGCAATACATGTGTAAAACTCTAAAATCAAATTATTAAAAAAAATAAAGAAAGAAAGAAAAAAAATTAAACCCATTATTACATGCAACAAAAACATTTATTTAACTTAATTTGCAGAAATTTCATGTTTGGTGTAAAAGTTAGGGACAAGAAAAAGTTAGAAAAAAAAAACCTTGAAGTAGTTTCAAAATTTTTTAAATTCTTCTAAAACCTAAATTTTGTTTTATGAAAAGCTAAATTTTTTATTTGAATATAACCCTAAATTTCTTAAAATTTAAGGAATAACATAAGGGAAAAGATGTAGCGACTTTCTTACGTATGCATCGGAAGGTGTTTGAAGTTTGTTTATTTTTTCAGACAAATTTTCAAATTTACCAAACAATGCTTACGTAAAATTCTAATGGCTCTCCATATTCAATATGGACCATCGAGTCTTGAAAATAAACCACCGTATTTATTATTTTGTCTTTAATGACATGAGTATGCTTACGTTATTTTAGATCCCAAAAATATAAAGATTTTAAGTTTGATTTTTCCCTTTAAGGGTCCTTTTCTGACAAAAGGAAAAATTCTTTTTCTCTAAGAGGATTTTTCTGAACAAAAATTTCTGTTTTATTAAGAAACTTTTATATCGCAATATTTTTTTATTCATTTACGCAATAAAATGTATTTAATTCATTTTTGAGTTGTAAGTATATTTGAAAATTTTCAGGCAGTTATATCCACTGATGGATTGGTTAAAAATTGCATTTTTCTCAATATACTTTACTAATTTCTGAATGTACCTCAAAATCAACATATCTCTTTATTATTATTATTTTTTTAATTATTTATCTCGCTCAAAAAAATTGCTAAGTAGACAAATTTTTTTTTGTACAGCATACATAATTTCGAAAGAGCAAAAATAAGTCGTTTTCGGCAATAAACATGAAACTTAGCACTCGGTTTATTCGGATTCCGGTGTATGATAACGCATCTAAAGGCAGTGAGTCCCACAATGGACTGTAAAACACGATTCCCAATAGATCAACAAAGTCAAGCATCACTGGAAACTGACAGTGAGCGGGTGAGTTACCACTTTGATCTAACTGCGAAGAGACAGAGGGTGTGCTTAATCAGCCCTTGTTAAACTATTGTACTGTAAAATGCTCGATTTCGTGCTCAGGTAGTCGGACTCCTCTGTAGGGAATCAAGATTGTGATGGAATGTCTTCGGATCATCCTCAGGGATGTCTCCCGGACCGTCGCCAACATCCCATTGTTCAGCTCTAGTGTGACGTAAATAAAGTACTACGATCACTACTACTGAATGCGGTGAAAACTTAGCATTTGTTCTGCTTTATATTATTCCTTTGGTTTTTTGGTGTTTCAAAAAATATATTTTTGCAGCGATCAATTTTATAATTTAAGTTTTTTTTAGACATGTTTTGCTGTTCAACCAGCGGTTTTTTCTCGATGTACAAATCATCTGAAGAATTCAGTATAATTCATAAAGATAAAAATTATTTTCAATGGTTTAATAGTTACTATTACTTTATTCTGTTGAGTCACAAAGTCCTCCATGTTCCCATAATATAATATTACTTTATTCTGAGCAGTGGTGGCTCACGAGATAGTGCAGAAGTAAAATATTCTCAGTGGTAGATGGATCATGAGTTAGTCTCCTTGTCGTCTGGCTAACCATGAGATGTTTCGTGGTTTTCCTCTCTATATATCGCAAATACGAGTTAGTTCCCTCAAAAAGTCCTACACGAAGACAAATTTCACTAAATATTTGTTTCAGGAGTTCTCTTCTGGATTGGATTCAAAATTACATGGCTACGGAGTCGTACTGGCCAGCTGCTTAAAGATGGTTATTAAATAAGATTTTACCTTATTCTAAAAATTTTGCCTTCTTTTAAATGCGTGTTATGTAACCACTATTACGCTATTAGCAATGTTAACTTCATGATAATTATTTTTTAAAAGGAATGAAACTTCCGAATATAATCTATATCACTTCCGAATATAATCTATATCTTCTTCAACCTTCATTCGAAATTCGGATGGGATTCCTCTTCCACAAATTTCTAAATACAACTCTTGCCTAACTAATTCCATGAACCACTTTCTTGGTTGGATACGCTGTCCAAGATGTTGTAAATCCAGCAATTGTCAGTTCTTCGAGCTATAGCGTTTAATTCTCTCTACCACATTGAAGACACTTTGGTCTGGCCTTCTGCCCTAACTCGTATCACCACATAAACATCTTTCTATGTTTTTTTGGATTGTTAGAAGGTGAGTGTCTTAGCCTCTGCTCCATAAGTAATTGTGAACAACGTCCATTGATTAAAAACTTGTTACTCTCTAATTTGATTCTAATTTTCTCGAAATAATCGATTTTGATTATTCCTTTTAATTCCTAGCATGATGTTGTCATCCATTGTTAATTCAAATCTTAACGTCTTAACGTTGTTAATTCAAATCTTTCTCTTCTTCAATTTCTACTCCTTTGATTTTGGACTTCTTATTACGTGTAATAAACATTAATTATGACATCTCTTTAATAAAAGTTCATTCCGAGCAGCTTTGCTTATGAATGCAGACACATCGTAGATGATTGGTCACTTCTTTTAACTTGGTAGGCTTTGCCTAAAATATTTATATTTCAGTTAAATTACGTTTTGTCTGTGTAAAAAAAAATAGATGAATAAAATAAAAAAAATTGTTGAATTTACGGAAAACAAACTCTCAGCTGGAGAGCTGTACCGTTTAATTCGCAGAAAAATACTATTATTTGGGATAGTCTGGTCGGTAGGGCGTTGGGCTCATGTCCGAGAGTTCGTGGGTTCGAACCCCGCCGGCTGAAGACTCCCCGTGTAGTAAAGTGACTGATGCACGTTAAATATGTCGAGTCGCAATAGTCCTCCATGTTCCCATAACAAATCGATACCTCTGGGGGTACTGGATTGGAGATCGATCGTTCTCTGATTCAGATCAAAATTATGACCTGTGGATGAATGAATGGATGCATGAATGGGTTCGCCCTATAAACGGGTGTGACGTATGGTGTGGCAGAAGTCGAATTCTTGGCCATAGATGGCGCCACTGGAAAACAAGAACAATCGCATCTCCTCTGCCTAAACAGGCATACGTCAACAACACCATACTATTCTTTAAAAACGGACATCTGTTTTTTAAGCAGATAGGTACTATTATTTTAGAAAACAGACTTCGTTATTTTAACAAACTAACTTCATTATTTTAACAAAAAATTTTTTCTAAAATAACTATGTCAGCATTGCGGTCGATGAGAGCCATGTGCAGAATTCGGACGACCAGTCAATATTCGAACCTGGGGTAACTAATTGGGAGGCGAGTGATCTGTTAACCGAGCAACCATAGCTCTAATTTAAGTTGCCTTTATCTCAAAAAATCTTATTGAAATCATATTTATGAGTAAAAACATTTAAAACTATAGTAACCCACCCTTACAAAATTGTCTCGAAAACGAACCCCCCCCCCCCAAAAAAAAAGCATCCGATAGGATAGAGTATTATTTTGATCATAAAGTCGATTTATACGATGTTCAAAACCATAAAATAATTGGTGAAAAGTAAAGAGAAAGTATAGAGAATGATTATAAAATAACTTGAAGAAAGGTAAAGTTATCGTGCGGTAAGTGAAACTGAATGACAAAAACGAAAATTTGAACTGACGGTTTTAATCTGTTTATGATTAAGAATAGAGAAAAAAACTGGAAAAACTGTTTTCTCAACAAAACAGCTTTAAACCGTCAAATAAACAGAAAAATTCATTAAAAAATAAAATTTTAAAAAATAGAGAGAGGCATTTTAACATTAGCGGATAATTTTTAAAACAGAAAAAATCTATATATTTCTTTAAACAGTTTTCTTCTGAGAAAAAAAAAAATTTTTTTTCTGCAGAATTTACAGTTATTTTGCTCAGTGTACAATATAAAAAAATAGTTTCGATAAGACAAAAATATTTTAAAAATTAAAATTTCTTTAGAATCATGTGTTTGCAAAATTTCGCAATTTGCATTAATTATTAATATTATAAATATTATATTTGACACGAATAAAGAATTTTTCATGATTTTAATATAATACAAATTTATCAAAATACAAATACAAATTAATCAAAAATTTTAATATAATACAAATTTTTGAGTGAAACAATATTGCTTTTGAAAAAGTTGGTCCTCTGTCGAAGTTCTTATGAATAAGAAATTTCTACAGAAATTTATTTATAATATTAACTTTGTTTAAATAAATATTAAACTAATTGAAACTTTATTACAGTTAAATTTATAAACGTTTGGAAGAAAATTAGCGTTTTTAAAAAAATGAATTTTGAAGGAAGGTATGATTTATAATAAGCATTCTCAAACAAAATGAATTTAATTTAGGAAAATTAATGCTGTAATTTTTGTAGGAATTATATTTATACCCGAGTTAACATGACATTTGGTATAACATTTTGTTCAGCATTGTTTGAACATTGAGTAAAAACTATTCTATCATTTAGAACTTCTATTAGCTAGCCTTTCCCCTTATTCTTTTAAATCTTATCTTGTATTACATACCTTCTCCGCTAATAATTTTGAACCCTAACATACTTTTTGTCCCTTCTCCTCTACTTATTTTATGCCCTTGCTCCTCTTTATTTACTTTTTTTTTTCTATTTATTTGAATAAAAAAATCTATCCATATCGTCCGACTTAGAAACCAAAGTGGCAACCTAAACGACAGAGAATACTTGACTTAAATAATTGACAAATGATTGCGCTCCTGAAAATTCATAAAGATTTATACTTCAGAAAGAAACCTTTCAAGTTTTTTTTTTAAAAATTCGACAAGATAAAAACTATTGACAAAACACTTTTCTATTAGTTTTTAAGTTCTTTTTAATAATTAAAATTTACTATTTCAACTATGTTTTAATAATATTTCAAACTTATTTTCCCATGAAACGTTTTTCTCAGAATACGCGTTTAGTATTTTTTAAAAATGTTTGTTTAACATAATCCCATGATGATCCCACGATATTATCAGTTATAAAATTTCTTCGAAATCGATTTGAACAATGCAACGTTTTACGTTTCAATAGCCCGTGTCGCACCGGCTATCTTTTTCCAACATTCTTTACCCAATTTCCTTCTTACCATTGAGAATTTTAATCCAGAAAAGCAAAGGATAAAAAAAGAGAACATTATCTAAAATTTCACCGACATCCGGCCAGATTACAGCTCACTTTCTCCAATCAAGTTTCTCACTCCCATCTTCAACTTTCTTTTAAGGGAAGGAGAAAAAACAATACTATGTATATATTTTTTTTTCTATTTACAACTAGAAGAGTGCCAAAAACGTGGGAATGGAACGACACCCCAAAGCAAGCAGAGCGCGACGCAATCCTTTCCTAAAAAAAATATCGTTTTCGCTCTTTTCGAAGATGTGATCGTAGTCTTGAGCCCTCTGGCTATAATATCCATAGGCCGATCCGGACATTTATCTATGAAGAAACGGAGGTAACCAACGTTGTCCATTTCTCATCCAGTCAAGTTGAATAAACTGTTGTTATTTTCAAATGTCAACCAGAAAAAGCAAACGATAAACTCATTTCTTCCTTGTACAACTCAACTTATCCAATTACGGAAATGATAGTTGAAATTTTGCTCAAGTACCGTGAATGGACACAATGATATCAATTTCAAAGTCCATTACACCACATGAGGAATGCGTTTCATGGAGAGAGAAAAAAATTGAAGGTAGTTATGACCATGAATAGTGTGGTTAAGAATAAACTAAAAAGAAATAGATCATTTCTTTTATTGTCGTGGTTACTGAATCAAATAAAGCGTACTTTAACTAAGAAATATAAGTTTTAGCTGAATATTTTAAAACAGCAAACGATGTTTGAAAACGATATTTTAAAACAGCAAAATAATTTTATGTTCCCCTACAGTATGTGTTCTTTTCTGATGTGCGTATCTAGTTTTGAAACAGAATTGTTTGCTAAAAATGGAATTATTACATTTTTAGCAAACGATTTTGTTTCAAAACTAGATACGCACATCAGAAAAGAACACATACTGTAGGGGAACATAAAATTATTTTGTTGTTTTAAAATATCGTTTTCAAACATCGTTTGCTGTTTTGAAATATTCAGCTAAAATACAGTTGGTAAAAATAATTATTAAGGTAAGATAAGCGTAATTAAAATAAAATTAGACATTGTAAAGGGGCGTCAGGGGGGTATTACCATGCAGCCTGTGCAAAAAACTCCTCACTGTCGTTGAAACAGTTCCTGTACTGGCTGCAAGGTAATACTCCCCTGACATGTCTACATTAAATTATAATGTCTATAATATTTTCTTTTTAATATTTTCCCTTTTGTCAGCTTCTTTAGTGCTTTCACAAGGTGGTTTTTTTTAGTTTGCCATTTAGCTTGTTATATCATGTTAATGACTTCATTCTCGTATGAGGTAATTACTCTTTGTATTTCATCTTAAAATATTTTCTTCAAATCTTCTTCCAGTTGTGACACTAGCAGCTTGGCGCTGTCATACCTTGGAGTTTCATATATTTTTTATATCGTTCACTTTCTTTCTTTCTTTCTTTTTTTTTTTTTTTGAATTTTCACTATTTTTGTATTTTTATCTTGAATTATATTCTATACATACAAACTTAAGTATATACTACAAATATATATACTTAAATTGTATTCGATATGCATACTTAAATTCTTAAAGAGTAATGATATGTTGAGTTTCTTTTGACATTTTACTTTTATGACTATTACATTACATTCTTTACATGATTATTAGACAGTATTAGAAGTGTAATTCTTTTAGATTTGTCTTTACTTCAAGTACCGATTGTAGTTCTTTCATATGCTAACATTGAGCAGTTTTTAGATTTTTTCTGTAATTGAAAAAAATGAAGAAATTACACATGAGAAGTAAATAAAAACTACACATTTATTTAATAGTATGTCAGTTTATTTTTGATGAAACGACCATAATTTTGTACTTTTCATAACACATTTTTTTGCAACTTAACCCTTCAAATGCTGAATATATAGGAAAATTCAAACCAGGAAGTTTTTACTCGATTTAAAAAAAATAATATAAATAAATATATACTTGTAAAGTATTAATTTGTCAAGTATTAATTTTTATTTAAAATATATATATATATACATATATGTCTCAATTTCAAGTACCTATTATAGTTCTTTAATCGGCTGATTACTTTGTGCACCTTTTCGAATTTTTCTGTAAATGAAAACCTGAAGAAATCGCACACGGGACAGAAATAAAAACTGTATATTTATTATAGCTATGTTAGATTGTGTTTGATATAATGACCACAATTTTGTACTTTTTACTGCACTTTTGTAACTTAACCCTTCAAATGTTGAGTATATGGGAAAACTCCTACCAGGAAATGTTTTGTTTGATTTAATAAAAAATAAATAAATACATAAAAAATACTTGTAACTAATTAAACCACCCTGAAAAATGTCAAGAATCTATTTGAATTTAAATTTCTGGGAAATTTAAAGACCATATAATAAACTAATTTTATAAGAACCCACGATCACTTATAATAATAAAAACGAAAACGACTTTTTATTTATACTTACAAAGAAAACGACCATTTAATGAAAAAATTATCGCACCATGTTTAAAAGAAAACGATAATTTATACTTAGAAGAAAACGATCATAATCTTCATAGGCATTTGATTTAATTTTACTTGTTTATGTATCAAAATATAAATGATTTATTGTTCTAAAATATATCATAATAATATCATATATAAATATAATATCATAGATGAATATATTTTATTTATTTCTCCTTGCTTAAGAAAGCGTGCATTCGATTAGACGCTCAAGCAAGCGTTGCATCGTTGAAGTGCTTCGTCGAATGTAGAATCATTTGTAAACATTTATGCTTGTAAATATGTTGCAGTTTTTCAAGCTAGCGGATAAAATAGGTAAATATCCCGTTATTCAAAACGCTTTTTTTTTTCGTTTAGGCCTTCAGCAAATTTTTTAAGCTTTCGTGTTTCTTCTATCGAATTTATTTAATTGAAATAAGAATGGTATGACCATGAACCATAATATCGACACATTGAACTCTAATACCGTTTCAATTTGCTGCAATCTTTATTTGTTGTTAAATGATCCGAAATGCCATCTAGAATTATGCAATCAAGTTTAAAGTGGCTTATTTATCACGATAATATGGGTTAAATTAGCATTTAAAATTGCACAAATTTAAAGGATATGAAGGTTCCAATAGTATTCAAAATTTATGTCATAGTACACTAAGGAAAAAAATATGGTAAAAATTACCAAGATAGGTAATTTTTACCATACTTTACTTGATACAAGATAGCAATTTTACCGTATTTCAGAATCTATGGGAACACCAAAAACTCGGTATTTTTTACCGAAGAGCCTCAGAAATGTTTTTGGTAAAATTAACAATAAATATGGTTTTATAATATGTAGTAAGATTTGGTAAATGTGGTTAAATTTCGATGATAACTTTACGATGATACCTTTATCTCGATCATTACGATGATACTTAATAGCATAGCACAAAAATCATTTATTAGGTTAAATTTTCTTTTTAATTTTGTCTATTTTACTCTATGTGAGGTAACAAGAACTACAATTTTGAAAATAAGAATTTCCGATAAAATCATAAGAACTGAAAAATTACCAAATGAATAGCTTAAATACCATTTTTTTTTGTTTTCATTAACCAGAAATATGTTTTTTTTTTTGTTTTACCGGAAATGTTATTACCATACCGGACTGTAATTTTGCCCGAATTTTTTCAGCGTGTAGATATTTCCGAATTTCTTTGAAAAATAGCGCAATTGTGGTGTTAAGAAATGTATACTCATTACAGGAACATTTCAAAGAAGAAAAAAGACATTTTTTCTTTTGGTTTTCTTATTGAAAATCAACTCAGCTTAATGAAAAATCTTTTCAGAGTTGAACTGTAATAACAAGAAAATTTGTTGTTACATTCGCTGTTACGCGTTAAATTAAACCATATTTACATTCAAGTAGAAACATATTATCATTTCATCTAGTTCATGATAAGTAAAACTGCACAATAATATGGTTTCACTTGCCACCATATTAAACTTCGTTCCACCAATTTTGAACGACTTTTTAATGACTTGTTCATAAATTTCTGGCCTTGCTCTTTAAAGCTTTGTTTAATTAAATTATAGTAACTGTTATTTAATAATATTAAAGAATAGTGCACCCTCTTTTTTTCAAAGGTAAAAATACATTTTAAAATGATTTTCTTTTCCAAAATCAGATAAAATCAGTGACGAGGATTACACCTTTAAAATTTTGGTGAGCTTTAAACTCGAATATCGTCAAAAATTTTGGAATTTTTTGATTTACCAAGTTGGAACCATATTATTGTGTAAATTGAAACATATGATATTAACATGAAACATATTTATGTATGATATTATGATGGAGCCTTTTTTAGATTGCAGCATTTGAACGATATTATGATGGAGTGTTTTCTTAAGACAGTAGCATATGAACGTGTTTTATTTCTTCTAGGGCTAAGTCTTTTGAAATGAAAAACTTTTTTTTAAAATTAAATTTACAGAATTTTGAAGGAAAAATAAAAACCCTTTTTATTCCGTTACTTTTAAAATATATCTTTAAGAATATATATTTAAAATGTAACAAAGCCAATGAAAAACGAATTTTTTACTGCTATATTAAACCATCAATTATTATTTCGCCTATAAGAACAGTTCAAAACATTTTTTTCTCAGAATTTTGTGAAGACTATAATAAAAACTGGGGTTTTTTTCCAAGAAAAAAAATGTGTAGGCATGATTTTATTCAGTTCTTTTTTCTATACAGTTAGAAATTTTGTAGCACGTTGAACAATAACATCGTTCAAATTTTTTGAAACCTTTATTTTGTGCAAAGTTGAATCATATTATAGTACTTTGTAAAACCTGATTAAAATCAGGTTTTAAAATCTGGCTTCTGAAGATAATGTACTACATACAACGTCATAAAGTTTAATAGATTCAGATACATGGTACAATTTCAAATGTAGTTACAGCAAATTAACACCGTATTTTTCTTTCTCGAACAGAATTTTCGGATCGTGTAAAAAGGTTAGAGTATTTTTAAAATAAATTCGATTACAAATTGTTTATGATAATTATTCTTATTTCACAAATAATTCCATTTCCTTTCCTTTTTAAAACATAAATGTAGCATTATTTTTGCACGCTCCACTTGATTCTAATCCCGGCTATTTGTTTTTTCTCTCTAGTTAAGATTAAAATCTCAATTTGTCATTTTCCCACGCGCTTTCTGTTTTTCATTTAATGAGAAGATGTGATTTTTAAGAAAAGTTCGATACAATGAAACTTATAATAAAGTTCCACTCTATTTTGTAATTTAATTCACTGCCACAATCGAAATGGGTTCCTTAAATGAAATAAACTCGTGTTTAATGTCGTACAATGTTTTCTCACGAGAAAATGTTCTACAAGTTATCACATAGGAATTAAAACGCCTGCTGTTATTCAAAACGCCTGCTATTATTGTTCGAAATTTAATTTGTGAGAAAAACTGACAGAAATCCGTAAATGGAGAAAAAAAGGAATTTTAATTTTTTTGTATAGTATATGTGTGGTGATGAAAATAAAAATTCGAAAAATAATTATGTTTAGTATAAAGTCTTTTAAAACATTTTTTATCAACCAATAAGACTACATTTTTATTCTGTAAATTATTTTTAAGGATGATTATAAAGCATGCGATATGCATAAATGTTTTTTTAACAATGTGTAAAGCAAACAAATGTAGCTTTTCCTGATTTAGTTAATGACAATAAGTTGTTCGCATTATATTTTGTGGTTATTATATAATAAATATATAATATTTTTTAACAGTTTTAAAACATGGTAATGAAAAGTATATACTTAAAGTTTAATTAGCAAGTATGTGGTCATTATGCAATATTAAGAATTTAAAAAACGGATTTAAAGCATAATAATGAACAAATATTTAAGGTGCAACAAACGATTAGAAAATCATTGTAAATTGTTTATCAATATATGAAGCAACAAAATTTTCCACCCTTGCTAGACAGTTTAGTTTTTTTTTTTTTAATATTTTATATTTTATAACCGTCGTTGAACAGCCGACCCAATTTTGAGTTTACGACTATCAATGCTCAACTCCGTAGCTGAACCCAATCCAGAAGACAAGCGAACTTCTGGAACAAATATTAGGAGAAGTTTGCCTTCCTGGAGGATTTTTTGCTGGAACTGAACCGCATTTGCGTTACATGGATAGGAAAACCGTGAAAACCTCCTTAGCCCAATGGCAATTAGATCCTAACCCATGATTAGTCTACCACTGAGGATATTTTACGTCAGCTTTATGATTCGAGCTAGCCAGGTGTGAAATGCGTATCAACCAGACATTGCTGGAATTCGAATAAGGGTTACTTCATTGGGAGGCAAGTGCTCTATCCCCTGATACACCGCGGCTCTAACTGGTTCATTTAGTAAGAATCACTTACTTTATAAACTACGTTCCTTATAAAGCATATAATATTCTATCAATGATTTTGAAGTATAATTATGAAGCGAATATACTTAAAATTAAGAAAATAATTTTTAACAACGTGTAAGCGAATAAATGATTTGCCCAATAGCTCTCAGATTTAAAATAACATGAGTAGGCTGTTCGTATTACTTATTGTAACCATTGCATTGCACATATATAATATTCTTTCAATAATTTTTAAACATGATTATGAAGAGTTCAAGTTGAATTAGGGAATACATGATCATAATACAATACTTAGAATGATAATAAACGATTTTAAAACAGAATAATGAAGAACATATATTTAAATTTTAAAAAAATGAGCAGAAAATAATTGTAAATTGTTTACTAAAACAAATAATTATTTTCCACTCTAGCTATGCAGGTTTCATCATGAAAGATTTAAATCAAAGCAAATTAAGGAGTATTAAAGTAAAATTTATTCGGTTTTGTTTTCGTGAATTGTGCAAAAATTTTATGCATCGAAACTTATGCAATTTTATGCATATTAAGATCACAAAAAGAATATGATATTTGGAAATTGAAGAAAATTTGAGGATAAAATCAAAGTAGAAAATTGTTTTATCAATTTGCAGGTAAAAATGTTAAAAGATAGCATTCCTCTTAAATTTTACGGGGGGAAATTTAAACCATGGATATTTGTAATGCCTCTATCCTCCATTTCTTCATTCTTATTACTATTTTAATTCATGAATTTCAGGCCAGAATTCATTTGCTATGGTTTACTTGAATTATAAAAAATTCCTAATACATGAAATTGAAATATTTCCTTTAAGATCCATGTAAGAAAAATATAAATGAATGCACTGATAATTTTTTAGCATGTTGTCCAAAATTAAATGTAAAGTGGTAATTCAGCTAATCATCTAAATAATAGTATAATTAGTTAATGAGCTGAATTTGCCAGTTAGCCATTATCTGTTAGTGATATTTTTAAATTACGCGCTGAATTACCACTTAGATATTCAGCCAGTAGTATAAATAGAATATTACCGGAATTATCATTTAACCATCATCTCTTAGTAGTGTGATTAGACGATGAATTACCATTTAACTATCATTAGTAATTGGTATGCGCTGAGTTACCATTTAGCCACACAGCCATTTTTTATTAGTTGTATAATTAGATTACATGAGTTGAATTACTATTTTGCGATTATCTAATTAATAGTATAATTAGATGATGAGGAAAATTACTATTTACCCATCATCTATTAGTAACATAATTAGATAATGAGCTATATTGCCATTCAGCCATAATCTATTAGTATAATTAGATGCTGCGCCGAATTAACATTCATTAGTAGAATTATCATTTATTAGCAGTATAAATGGATGATTAACGGAATTACCATTTTACCATTGTGTTATTGGCAGCATAATTGAATGATGAGTGGAATTACCGTTACCCAAGTCAAAATTCTTGATGGTTCCATCAAAATTTTTTGATGGTTTATGTTGGTTTGAGTGCGATTCATGATGGTCTAGCATCATTTGATGGTCGCCATCATTCGACATTATGCGTTCATGGATTTTCATATACCAACAAACTTCCATTATTCCATTATGGAAAATGCTACCTTAATACTATGACGCTTAACCATCAAGAGAAGTTTGATTCTCATGGACCAACAGTCCATGATGGTTATTACTATACATTTCCATGACAGTTTAATGAAAATTCTTGTTGGTTCTCAGGTATACCATCAAAATAATTTGGTTTTTCTAAGTTGGACCATCATAAACCAGTCTGAAGTCCTACATTGGGGTGATGGTGCTTCATAATCGTTCCAACATTTCTAAGAAACTATGATAGAAATTCCAGATGATTCAACATAAAAAAAAATCATCAAAAGAAGTTGCAATTCTTATGTTGGACCATCGTAAATCAGTTCAAAATCCTACATTCGGGTGATGGTTACTTATGTTGGTTACCATATAAAAATATAATGGTTAAATTATTGATGGTTAAAATAAAGATTATGTTGCTAGATTAATGGAAAACAACCAAAAATCTTGACTTGGATAGTTAAGTTTCATCTAGTTAGTAGCATAAAGAAAAATAATTTTTTCCCCCTTTACTACTATACTAATGCTTGCTTTAAACTAACTCATGAATATTTATGATTCATACATTTTATATAAACCTATGAATCAACTGAAGGCCAAAGGTACTGTTTTTTAGAGTCACTCCTTTGCGTAGCGCGATAATTTTCTCATTTTTATTAGAGTGTAGCAGAAACGTAATTGCCCCAAACGTATGTTCAAACCGTAAATGATACGAGACATTATTATCCTATTTACTGCTTTTCTTAGACTAACATTTAGAACAATGGGCAGAGAATTATTTAGCGACGATATAATAAAGAGATAAAAGGTTTTCAATGACGATGTCGTGGAATTAAGCTCCTTATTGTGCTGCAATATTAGAGAGGTTCGAAAATCGTTTCACAAAAAGCTGATTTATCATTTACAATTCAAAGCCTATTATCTTTAACGATTGGTCCGATTTGCCAAATTCTTAAGAGTTTTGAGACTTTTTATTATTTTAAAAGTAATATAGTGTATTAAGTTTCAAATGGTGCAAAAAAAGGTTTTTTTATTCGAATAATTTAATCTTTCAGCAACATATTAAAGTTCTAGCAATATCAAAGCTTTGAATGCTTTTTTCTTCACGATAATTTTTCAACTTTTGAAAACCCTAAGCAACTTTTGATCAAATGATCGGACTTTTATACAATAGGATAGTTCTAAATCTTAATTCTTTGAGGCTTTTACCTTATGTATGCTAATTAATTTGTGTAGACGATATTTTAAGTTACGAAATCAGAAACAAAAAACTTACTTACTCTGAATAAACATAGTTCTTAAGAAATTAAATTTTAAATATAAGACATTTTTTAAAAATTTAATAGCTCAAAAACTCAGTTAACAAAATTAAATCAGTTAACAAAAGTTAACAAAATTAAATTTAAGTCTCTTTCCATATATTTCCTTCTCCATAATCATATCATTACGAAATTCATATAAGTCCTATTATAATTTGACATGGCAAAATTCGCACCCCAACTTCTCTAGCAGTCTTTTATCCATTCATCTTGTTATTGAACCGATAAAGTATATCAAAAAAGAAGATATTTAGCACGGTATAATTAGCACTGTTCTTAACGGCTCAAGAAAGATGACGATAAAATAAAATGTATATCTATTTCCATCCATAATCATATTTAATGAATTCAAGTTGTTAAATTTAAATTCATTCTATAGTTTCATAAAAAATAACACCTTCAACTTTTCTCTTCTATTTTATTCATTCGTCTTAGCAACATTACAAAAAAAAGTAAATAAAAAAAATTGTGATGGCATAAAGAGGAGATATTTAAGATATTTAACTATTCAAACTCAATAAGCTAATGGTACAAGGAAAATGATAGTAGTATTACGAAAAAAATATATTCCTATCCATAACCATATCTTTAACATGTGTTTTTCTATAATTATTTTAATGAATTTATGTTATTTAATTTGAATTTCTTCAATAGTTTTATTACAAAATTTATTTCTTAAATTCTTAATCTCTATTATATTTATTTGTCTTAGCAATTGATCAAAATTAATTTCGGATCGCATAAAAAGAATATATTTAGCTAGTCCGATTGAATGAGCTTATTGTTCAAGTAAGATGATGGCAGAGCAAAATATATGTATTTTTCCACAATCATATTTTTATGAATTTAAGTTATAGAATTTAAATTCCTTCCATAGTATAGTTAGAAAATTAGTTAACCAGTTTCAATTGCTAAATAATAATTATTCATCTTAGCAATGTTGCGAAATCGGGGAAAAAAGATAGTATAAAGAGAAGATATTTAATAAGTTAGAGACTTAATGATCTTATAATTCAAGTAAAATTGAGTGAAAAACAAGATATATGCGTATATTTTCCCATAATCTTATCTTTATGAATGTAAGTTATATAACTTAATTTCCTTTCATAGTATTACAACAAAATTAACTACCCAGTTTCAATTGCTCTATAATATTCATTCATCTTAGCAACGCTACGAAAAGGAAAGGAGAAAAAAGATCGTATAAAGAGGAGATATTTAACAAGTCAGACTCAATGAACTTATGGTTCAAGGAAGATAAGTGCAAAACAAAGTATATCCGTATATTTTCCTATAATCTTAATGAACTTAAGTTATGGAATTTTATTTCCTTCCACAGTATTATTACAAAATTAACAACCCAGTTTCATTTTCTCTGTAGTATTTATTCATCTTAGCGACACTAAAAAGGAAAAAAAATTAATTGATCACATAAAAAGGAGATATTTAACAAGTCAGATTCCATGAACTTATGGTTCAAGGAAGATTAGTGCAAAAAGAAATATATACGTATATTTTCCCATAATCTTATCTTTATGATTATAAGTTACAGAATTTAATTTCCTTACATAGTATTATTGCAAATGTAGCTAACCAGTTTCAATTGCTATATAATATTCATTCATATTAGCAACGCTGCAAAAAGGAAGAAAAAAAATTGATCATATAGAGGAGATATTTAACAAGTCAGACTCAATGAACTTATGGTTCAAGGAAGATGAGTGCAAAACAAAATATATGCGTATATTTTCCCATAAACTTATCTTTATGAATTTAAGTTATAGAATTTAATTTCCCTTCATAGTATTACAACAAAATTAACTACCCTGTTTCAATTGCTCTATAATATTCATTCATCTTAGCAACGCTACGAAAAGGAAAGGAGAAAAAAAGATCGTATAAAGAGGAGATATTTAACAAGTCAGACTCAATGAACTTACGGTTCAAGGAAGATGATGGTAAAATAAAATATATATCCCTATCCATAACCATATCTTTAACTGTATTATATGTAAAAATCCCTCTTGCACAATATATGTTCCTCGCCGAGACAATAGCCTGTGCCCCAGACAGAGGAATATTTGATTGAGGCGCGATTTTGCGGCTTTTTCTCGCTTAATCGCGACTCCCTCATAACTCAGACTCGGATAAACGTTTTTGGACAAGTTTAGGGCCATAAACAGATATTCAGTATAAGTTGAAGGGGATTCCAGAGGACTGGGTTCAACTTAAGAGCGGGTGCCGATGCTTAAGTACCCATAACACAACCATTGTGTTCACCACCGGAGAATACTCTAATAAATATTCTCGAATTAATTCCTCCATCCCCTACTCTCGTCTGACTTTTTTTTTGTGAGTTGTTTTATTTAATTTTTTCTTCTTTTTTGGTCATGGCGTTTTATTTTTCTAATAACAGAGTTCAGTTTTTTCTTCTTTTTTTTGTAATTGGGTATGTTTTTATTTTTTTTAAATTTTTTTTAAAGTTTTGTAAGTCATGTTGTCTTGTCACTAAAATGGCTATTTTGAATTATTGTCATTCAGCGATTTGCGATAATTAGATGGTAAGGATCTCATCTATTATTTTACAATAAAAAACTGGAAGGAGGAATAAAGTTTAATTAAATTAAATTTAAACGTAATCTATTTAAATATGACTGAAGTCATTCGAATTTAAGTACTAAAGATTTGAAAATTAATTTAAAGATTTGAATGACTAATAATTAGTACTATTTCATCAATAAAATAGTTTATTGTACGTATTTAAATATTGCAGTATTTTATATTCACTGTGTTAGATAAATTCCACGAACATGGTGTGGTATACATCACCAAATTTATACCTTTTAAGTTGTCAGAAACCACGGGATTTTTTCTTGTTCATATTTATTTATTTAAAACCTTTCTTAAAAAATTCATCATCAGCAGCATTTTTTTTTTCTTAAAAAATTAATTATTTAAAATCAATGATAATTGAATAGAAAAAAAATATTAATGCACTTGAAGGCAAAATAAATGGCAATGTGGTGCTAATTCGCTTAGGAGAAACGTAAAAAATGGTCATATTACTTTTGACGCCAATAGTGCTTAATTAATTTAGGTACTATGCATATCTATACATAATAATAAACGCGGCTGTGTGTGTGTCTGTTTGTCTGTCTGTCTGTAATCACAATATATCGCCCCAGAAACCTCGCCCAGGCACGAAACTCGGCACATAATTGTGTTTTGAAATAATGAAGAAGTATTTTTTTTCTTTTTCAAAATTTTGGATTAGTTTCTTAGTTATCAGTCATTTTGTAAGAAAATCTATGCTTTTTCGTCTTCAAAGAGCCATATTCAAAAAACTATTAAAAAATGCATATACTTTTCTCCACTCTTATAAATGTATGCTAATGCGAACCTTACAATTGAAATATTAATTTTCGACAACTTAAACCAATAATATACGAAGGAATTAATAATTTAATTGTAAGGTTTGAATTAGTTTACATTTATCAAAGTGGAGAAAAGTTTAACTTTCGTATTAAAAATGTAGCAACATATTCGATAGGTAAATAGAACGCTTCGTTTTGATATATTTGTCGCTGTTCATAATTGGGTATAATATAAAAAAAAAACACAACTACTTCCACTTAGTAGGAATAACATTTACCATGACGCAATGCTAAATTCTATGCCACTATCCACATAAATCAATTAGTAATCAAAAATCGAATATCAATTACTTTTCTTTATAATGCAATAAAATCTGGCGAGCAGCTATTTAAACGATTAAACACTTCGTTTGTTTATTTGTGGCTTGAAGTTAGGCTCGCAGAAAATGCCGTTCATGGGTTAAATTTAGTAGGAATAACACAACCTGTGACGTAGGCTATAGTATACCCAATTGTTATAATAAGTTCTTCTTCTTCTTTCCACGCTCTATTTTTTTTTCTTAAGCAAAGACGATAATTTTTGTAGCGATATAGAAATAGAAATTGATACCATAAAAAATTAATTCGTTTTCGTGCTCTTTTCATGTATTTAGCATTTTAGTTTTTTTTTCTTAAGCGTTGTAGCTATATAATATATAAAATAGGAATTTAAGACAAAATTGCAGGACAGGAACACTTTAATTGTCCACTAATCTTCAGATTTCCTGCTATGTTTTAAAAAAACTTTATTTGTGAAAACCTTTAGCGTGGCGGACAGCTGGCCGCCTTAGGCGGCTAGTATAAAATAAAAGAAATAATCTATGTACAAGAAAGCAAAAGTAATGGAGTAAACATATTTATTTGTCTAGAACAGTAAGAAATTGTCTTACTGTCACTGACGACAATGATGCTTAATTAATGTGGGTAATATGTTAATTGATATAAGTAAAAAAATTATGCTCTAAAGAGCAAAAATTATGGAGTAAAGATACTTATTCATTTTGGGGAACCGTAAAAGATTACCATATTATTATTGACACTAATGCTTCATTGATATTGATAGTATGCATTAATTGAAATAAAATAAAATAAGCTACGTGCGAAAAGGTTATTAGGAAATTTTAGAAAAACCATAGAAAATTAATATTCACAGATGACGCTTAATTATTGTGTGCTACTTACTGGTGCTAATATTTACTACTGGTATTATGGCAAAAGGTGCAGTTTTGAAAAGAATTCAACAACGGTATTCCGTAGTTTCAGATATTTTCTTTTTAGTGGTAGCAAAGATAGTATATTAATATTTTAATGAATTAAAATAACTTTGTTCTACCACAACTTATAAATATTTTAACAGTAAATTAAAAGTCATTTAAGGAAATGGTAAAGTTCCGAAATCTCTATCAAATTCTAATAAACAATCTATTAAAAAATGGCTTTAGTTGGCTTTCTATGACAAATGTATTTTTCACAAAACTCAAGTGTTGAAGGATTCTATAATAAGAACCAAATATACTACTATAGATACAAAATATTATATTGGTATATTTAGTGATTATTAAAACAACACTGATACTAAGCAGTTTTAATACCGATACTTTGGAAATAAGTGTTTAACTGCCCCTCGAAAGGGATATGTACCTTTGAAAATTGTATTATAGTTTTAAATTTTCTTTATTATGAGTTGGCCGCGAGCATTTGCATCATGACAAGTGATGCTAAATTCCTTTAATCTTAATTCTAATGGGATAAATTACAAAAAACAAGTTTTGATTACTTCAATAACATAAAGTCACCGATTAGGGTAAAAAATTATATCAAATTTAAATTTTTTAAAATTATTTTAGCTATATCAATTGAAAAACTTAGTGGAAGAAGACAGGTAAGTGACATTTTCAGAACGAAAAAGGAAGTTGCATCCGAGCTATTTTATTATTAGAAGGCGGGACTGATAATTCTTTGCTTTATTTCATTTACCACTGCCTAATTTGAAAAAAAAAATAAACATGCAAGCATACTAAAAACTGATGTAATTAGTTACGTTAAGATTAAAGTGAAACCAAAAACAGATCTGTTACATTAAACATACCCAGATTTTGCAACAACTTTTTGTTATTTTCTCTGATTCATTAATTCCTCTAAAAATTTCCCTTTCCTGGTTCTTCCATTAAACTCTTCAATTGTGTTGGTATATGCTTTCCAGTTTTGAGCATAGTGTTTCTCAATATTGATTTATTTATTCTGTCCTTTTTTTTTATTCACCCCTTGCGAAGAACAGGTATTCTTCAGCTAGTTACTTAATAAATGAACGAAATCTTTAATTATATATATATATATATATATATATATATATATATATATATATATATATATATATATATATATATATATATATATATATATATATATATATATATATATATATATATATATATATATATATATATATATATATATATATATATATATATATATATATTTCTCTTACACGGCGACAAAAAAAGCCTCATTACAACTCCCCGAATGGCAACGCTAGAAAATCGACCAATGATTGCCGCTAAAAATGTCACATGCCAAATCTAGCTAAGGTGGCTCAACATATAGCGCTTTTAAAAACGGAAACTGAAATAACCTTAAGCTAGGCAGAAGTGAGTAGTCTTTGTCGATAGATCTCTATTTTATTATTTTGTCGAAAGCGCTTTTTTTCACGAATTTATATATTACGAATTTATTTGACGATTTTTGATTTATATCACAAATTTATTTGTTTTACTAGAATTTATTTGCTTATGCAGGTTTTTCCATTGCAATTCACTTATTTCAATTTCTAATAGACTTAATTATAACCAAAATTTTAACCTTTTCAAAGAGATATCAGTTTTAGAAATTTTATCTTATGATTTTATACTATAGCACATTTCTAATAGGTTTAACGAATTACATGTCATTTATTTAAATTCAAATTTATTTTAATGACTTAGTATTTACTAAAACGATGCAACTTTTTTTTTTAAAAAAAAGTTGTTTCATGGATTTGAATGATTGTTTTGAATTCTTAGAATTTTGTGTATTTGCAATGTACCTAAGTTAGTAGCGAGCAAAGCGAGCTTGGGTTGTGAAGCAAGCCATATAAGATGGCGTAGCAATTGTTGGGGGTTGGCGAGCGCTAGCGAGCAGGCGGCGCAGCCCACTAATATATATATATATATATATATATATATATATATATATATATATATATATATATATATATATATATATATATATATATATATATATATATATATATATATATATATATATATATATATATATATATATAATAAAAATCTAAATATAGGGTGGTTTTCCCACGACTTAACGTGAGAAAGAATTTCCGAACACCGTCTGTTTTTCCTTAAAACATTTTTGAATCCCCTCCTAAACATAAAAATATTAAATTACCCTCCGAATGTTATGTAAACATCCTTAACTTCTACCCAAACACCTCAGCTTCAATCAATGCATCACTGGCAATTTTCAAACTCGACATCAAATTAAATAAATCATTGTCATTTTCTACGGGCAATTTCGTCTCTAACTTTTTCTAAACCTGTATTTTATTTCAAACTACGAGTTTTATTATTATTTTTCTTTTCTTCCTTCCTTCTATTTTTTACCATGTCTTACTTGTAGCCTGAAGGCTGTAAAATAATATCCAGTATGACTTACCATATTCTGTACCGTCCAAGCGAAACCCGCGAGTCAAAATGTGACTACAATTAAGAAGCAAAGGGACATTTTTAATGACTGTCTTTTTCAACCTTATTTAATGATTGTAGGCGTGGTTAATCCCCAACCGTTGTCCAGCTGTTGTCAAAACCTTTTTGCTGAAGTCAAGAAACTTTTGCTGGAGTCAAAGTTATGTAATGCATCATAATTCTTGTTCTTGCATTCAGTGTTTCTTTATCAATTTGGCGAAGTGGAATCGGAAAAAGGTTTGGTGGAAAGGAAAAAAAAATCTCTTAGCGTTTGTGTTCTGCTTGAGAGGAATTGTTTTTAAGTGGATTATAATGGCTGAGAAATGGCGTCATTTAAATGGACAGTTGAAAATGTGGCGAAAAAATAATGCATCTGTAATAAGCTGTAATGGATCGTTCTGGATTATGATTTATTTTCATTCTTTTTATGGAAGAATTTGATGTATTTGATCATTAAAACAGACACTATTTGGTATATACCGATCATAAAGACGTTTTTCTATAGTAATTTTACAGTATGAGTTGACATACTGTACATTTACTATAGAAAAGTGTCGATAGTAATCATAACCGTCAACATTTTGCCAAATGGAATTCAGACATTTCGTCGCCAATATTTCGCCCTTTGACTCTTCGTATTGGATAGTTGACGCCATCTGGAGTTTTTCCTTACTTTGCGTAAAAGTAGGCGCTGGTTATACTGGACCTGAAATAACCACTCGCCACGTGGCGATTGAATAAAAAAAGTGGCGACTTAAATAAACAACCGGTCTCTTTTCCCCATAGTTTTTGTGTCGATAGTAATCATAACCTCCAAAATTTCGCCAAATGATATTCAAACATTTCGCTGTCAATATTTTGCCCTTTGACTCTTCATATGTGGTAATTAAAGCTTTCCGGAGTTTTGCCTTACATAAAAGTTATACTGTAGTAGGTTATACTGGACCTGAAAATAACCCCTCTCCACGTTGCGAGTCAATTAAAAAAAATGGCGACTTAAATAAACAACCCCATCGTAATAAAACTTTAACCTTTTGCCCACGGCACCTGATAGCACCTGCTATTCTGGACCACCAGTTGTACCAGCCGTAAGCAAAAGATTAAATAAACTTTCTCTCGTCATTTTTGAGTGAAAATCGTTAAATAATAAAAGTATATCAATGCAGAAAGCTACTCTAGAACATAGAATTTTCATTAAAATATATCATGTCTCCATTCAAAATTCTGATCCTTCAGAATCCATCAATTTGTGGTGGATAGACTCATGTGGAAAAAGAATTCTTTAACACTTCATATATTTCAAAATTGTAATGCATGCATTAAAAGTATTTTGAGTCTCTAAATATTTTTTAAAATTAAGTTCTTTTCAGTAAGTATGTTTGGAAAAAGCGACTATTAAATGAAAAGGTCGATATTGGTCACCGACTCATTAGGCTACAAAGTTATTAGAGTCTACCGGCCACTGGCTACTAAATGAAAATTTAAATTTTCAGGTCTAGGTTATACTATTATTCTTATGCTTTGTAACGTTGTACATTTATCACTAAATAGTGAGTAATCATTGTACATTTTTAATAAAAGCTAATAACTAATATTAAAATAAATAAGGTTACACAATCACTTTTAACCTTAGTAATGCGGTAACAATCACTTTTAACCTTAGTAATAAAAAATGACTACACACTTATTTTTTATAAAGTGTGTAGTCATTTTTTTTCATTCAAAGCACTTTTTTTTTGTGGAAAAAAGTAACAAATAAGATTACTCAATTAACTCGTAAGGTATATAGTATTATTTACTTATCATTTTTATGTAACTTAATCATGGCATTTTTTATAGTTAATAAGCTAACAATAAAATAATTCGGGTTACACAATTATTTTTATGCTTCTAGCAATATTGTATAGTTATTACACTATAGTCTCTATTTTTAGCCCTTTTCTTTTTTAAAAATAATTGACTAATTATAAAACAACTATCGTTACGTTAATTACAAGATTCATCGCTTCAAAAGAAAAACGTAGTAAAACAATAAAATAAATGAGGCTAAAAAAAATCATGCATTTGATAGTAAAATAAATTTATGATATAAAAGATAAAGGACTTACGATTTTTGTAGATTTTAAAAAAAGCTTGAATTTTAATATTAATATTTATACCCTATTCGGAGAAAAGAAAGAAAATTCCAAAAAAAGAAGTGGGAGATTAATAACACCAATTTTCGTTTTTATCACATTTAAAAATAAATTACTTCCTAAACAACCTGTGAAAACAATAAACATCTATGTTTACCATATGTTACATCCTTTGGTCCTTACTTCGTCTGAATCTCAAATATTATTCGTCTGCGGTAGATAAGAGATAGTTTATATTATTCGTACAAATACATTTGAATTAATGAAGTTACTTCCGCTAGAGGTCACTTTCTGAGCACAAAATAATGATGAGTTTACCACAAAATTATAGTCTGCAGTTATTGTAAAACAAGAGACAGTTTAAAATAGCGGTTTGTTCTAATCATAGTGTTTCCGCGTTCTTAATTGGGATGATTGGTGAACGCGGAAGGAGGGGTGTGGTCAAAGCATCTTATTTTTTAGTAAATATGTAATTTGTTTGTTTTATTTGAAGTAGTTTAAGAAAATTCCTATATTTTCATGAACACCCGCATACGAACGAGTCATTGTGTTTCTGGCCAGAAATTTGTATTAATTCTCTTTTCTTTATTGCATTGAGATATATTTTCCTGTGTGTATTTCTAAAAAGAGAAAAACATCGTGAGACTTTTCGAAATGGTAGTAAATGGTGGTATAATTTAAGTAAAAAAATATCTTAAACTATTTATTACAGATTAAAAAAAATATCGTTATAAGAAACGATTAAAAAATAATTTTATCGAAGAAAAATTTAATATTTGATTTTTTTTTTGCTCCATTATTGAAGATAAGAGATTAAGACACACATCTATTGATATTCGTAACATATCTATTTAGTTTTCATATCGATATAAACATATCTATTTAGATTTCATATCGATATAAACATATCTATAGATTTCAACTATCTATCATATCTATATATTACCTATCATATTTATAAATTATCTATATATCTATAGATTTCATATAGATAAATTTCAATCATACATTCCTATAGATAAAACATATCTATTTAGATTTCATATCTATATAAACATATCTATAGATTTCAACTATCTATCATATCTATATATCATCTGTATATCTATAAATTATCTATGTATCTATAGATTTCATATCAATAGATTTCAACTATACATACCTATAGATAAAACATATCTATAGATTTCAAATTTTTCCTACACCGTTTCAGCCTGCGACCACTTACTTCAAACATATTACGAACCACTAGAAATGTAAAAACTCCTTTCTTTTTTGCAGTTGCTTGCATTACATATGAACACGCGGTAACGCGGTCTAATCAGTTCACCAACTAAGGATTATTTAGACATTTTAAAATGAAAGACTGAAAATTACTAAGAAACAGAGAAAATTGTATAAATTGTTTAGAAAGATCATATTATATAAATTACATAAAAACACAGAAGGTGTCAAATTTGTACAGATACACATAAGATTACATGAATTATATCGAAACAAATTGTACAAATTATGAAGAAATATTAAAAGTGAATAGAGGCACTAAGTGTTGTATGAATTACATTTGAGCATTGTAGATATTTTAAATTATTTAAAAATATAAGCTAGGCGTTTAAGGCTACAAAATTTTTGTATGTATTAAAATTTAAAAAAAATGCACAGAGGATTGTGTAGAAGGGTCAATCTCACTGAAAAGGTATAAATAGACTAAAAAATTTTCATAAATTAAAGTAATTAAAAAAGTGATAAAAATTACATAAATGCTTTTATTTATTTTTGTTATATGTCCTCATAATAATGGTCAAGTTTTCTATTTTATTTTTTTACAAGATTTAAAATATTTTAAATTCTGTCTTGTCCACGGAGGAGATGTAATAGTCAACGGTGGAGACATTTTATGTTATAAAATATAAAATGTCAATGAAGACTAATTCATTAATTATTGGGTAGAACTGATATGAGTTTAACATTAATAAGTAAATAATAAAATATTTCATTATTAGAGATAGAGCTACTTCCGATTAATCATGCTGCTATGAAAGGAAACATGCATTTTTAAGCTAATTGATTTTCTAATAAAATACAAACAAATTAACACATTTGTTCCATTTTAAAAAATATCAATTAAAAGAAAATAGTTTTTTAATTATTGAAATTGTATTATGGTTATCTAACACATTGTCTCTTCCATTGACTTAGCAAGTCCACGGAGGGGATGTCCACGGAGGAGACAAAAACTAGTTCTTGAATTTTTCTGATTTTTGATTTTAAAGTTACAAAACTTGCGCAGTTCTTTTTATTAAATATACTATTTTTGCAATCTAAAATTTATCTATCAAAAACAAAATAATTTTCTCTTACCTCCTTTATGATGTCCACGGAGTATACATTGAGAACTTAGCCAAGCCCCAGTTGAATACAACAATCCGAAACTGACACCAAAGAGAATAAAAGCAACTGATAGTTAACATTAGAAATTAGAATGGTTACCTTTCCCACCAGCTGTCTTATAGGGATTTCGCCTATGCTGCCCTTTATTGCATATTTACCGAACTATATTAATTGTCCACGGAGGGAGACATCATTTTTGATGGACAAAGTTTACTAGTCATTTCTTTCATAAAAATAATAGTTTTTAAAAAAAATATTAAATAAAAAGTTACTATAAGCATTTAACTAGTTAAAACTACAAAAATCATCAAAATAATATTTAAATTGTTTAACAGCCATTAAAAATTATTTTGTGTCACAGAGGTAGGGACGTCCACGGAGGGGATTTTGAAGTTATGTTTATTAAAAAATAAGAAGGAAATATTAAATACATTTAGCAGAAATGCATATGATTGGTTAGTTAGAACTTAACGAAAAAGGATAAGAGAAAAATATTAAGAAATTTGCTGTATTTCCTAATATTTATTACTAAGGGACTTAAAAAATCACCTTTTTGTGAGAATGACCCAGAAACAGTACTGAGAAAATAATTGTTCAAATGTTTAAAACACCATTAAATTGTTTTCCTAATTTGTAATAAAACTAATTTGTAATATTCCTAATGAAACTAATTGCTTTTTTATGTCCTAATTATTGATTTATATTTTCAGTTACTTTGAACAGAAAAAAACATTTCTTTTAATTACATGTATATTAGTATAATTAAGTTTAATAATACTTACTCCGAATAATTAGCCGCTATTAACATTACTATTCCCATAATTAGACTGTACTTATTTATGTAATAAATCATCTATTTTATGTGGAAGCCTAGCATTTAAATATATTTGAAATAAATATTTATTAGAATAATTCAATTTAATAACACTTACCCTAAGTAATTAGGTGCTATTCATATTCAACAACGCATGAACATAAATAAACAACTCTAATCCTCGTAACACCTTTTATGGTCCAGAATATAAATCTCTTTTTAATGAAAAACGTCATTTGCACAAAAGAAATGATATTGCTCGCAAATGCAGCAATTTTACAAAGTAAATTTCAAACGATTCTCTGCAGGCTGTACATTCCATTGTTCGTTGTTTACATACTCTTTTAACTCAATAGCGTTGCCACAAAGAAAAAATATTTTATTAAAATGGTACCAAAGTTTGAAAAAGGAGCATTAAGAGATGAGAAAAGTATTATGAGCTTTATCCTCCTCTCCTCGTAAGAATTATTTATTTTTCAAAGAATAAAAAAATTATAAAAACTTTTTTCTCTTACCAGCAGAAGAGATGTTTTAGAACATATTAATGACAAAACTTCTTTAGAATTTTTTTTCCCATCCCCGCTACCCTCTTTCAAAAAGACCCCATCTAGTTTCTTTTTTTTCTTTTTATCAATTTTTTAATGAATGAATAAGAAGCTTTGTATTGTGTTGCCACAATAGCTGTGAAAAACAGGCATTTTGCATGCATAATTTAAATTTTCTTTAAAAATCGTTTTCTGTTTAGGTTTTATTTTCTTTATATCAGAAAAAGTGGGCTTTCAAAGTGTAGAAATATATACTTTTGAATTTTTTTAAAGTTTTATTGGATAATAAGCACTATTCTTGCATTCAAATCTCTTTTTTGATGATAATTTTAGAACAAATTTTTTACAGTTCAAAAAATTTAACGAGATTATATTAGCTTCTGTTATTCATATGAATAATATATTTTTATAGTATTAATTCAGAAAAAAATATCCGTAAAATGTTATAAAATGGTTTTGATAACATTTTATACATTTTATTATTTACGGTAATAAAATGTTTTCGATACAAGTTTAATGATAGACACGAAAAATAATGATAATTCTTTTTTGATATCTTATGATAGATTAAAATTTCAACAAAAATAAGCACAGACGCTTTCATTTTAAAAAAGTGTGCTTTTAAAATTTTAAACTATTTACATAATTTTAAAGTTTTAGTGAAATATAAGAACTTCACTTTTTATTTTTTTCAGACGATAATTTTGGAACAAGTTTTCACATTTCAATAAATTTAAGTAGAATATATTGGCAACTGTTATTAATTTTAATAATGTATTATTGTAGTAGTTATTTATAAAAAAAATTATAGATGCTTTTTTTGCGATAAGCGATGAGAACTTGTTTTTGATGTAACTTTAATATTTTATAGATAATGATGAACGATGATATCTTGTTTTGATATCAAACATTAATCTACGATTTCAATAAACATAAACATTGGTGATTTATTTTCTTGTTATGGGCTTTTTAAGTTTAAAAATATATACTTTTAATACTTTATTTGGCTAATAAGTACTATTCTTGCATCCAATATAATGGCTATTTCAGACTTAACGTTTAAGATGATAATTTTAGAATAAGTTTTTTTACAGTACAAAAGTGAGATTGTATTTGCTTCTGTTTATTTTATTACAACTAATAGTAAAATATTGATAGAATCTATGATAAATCACGATAATTTGGATTTACTTTTTAATATCAGTTGATGAAGATTTTGTTAAGGATGATATCAATGATTTAGATTATATTAACTTGTTTCTACATTCATATTAATAGCAGTAAATTGTAGAAGACTAATTGACGTTCAAATAAGTGGGTTTGTTATGAAATAATAATTTTCAATTACAATTTTTTATATTATTAATTAGTAATTAACTGGATAAACGTGCTGATTTATAATATTACTTTTAGCGTAATTGAAAAATTAATTTTGCCATAACCAGTCATTCTATTTTGTTATGTTATGTGAAACATCATTACTTCATTTTTATTTTTATATATAATTAGTTTTTTCATTACGTTATAAGTCTGTTGTCAATGGTTAGGAAAATTTTGCGTTCATATTTTCTATAGAAAATACATTCAAATTTACGCTATACAAGTTACAGGCAAACAGTTTGTTTGTAAACTATAGCTTTATAAAAATTAATGCAAGTATTCTGAAGATTTCTAATAGTGTTCAATATTTAGTAGTTATAATAGCAGAAAGAATTTTATAATAAAAAATTGAAACTAATAACTGATTTAAGAATAAAGTTTAAAAAAACATCAATATATTTTTTGTGATATAGATCATTTGTAATTAATTCATAAAAAAATAAAAGTTAGAAGAGTAATTAAATAATTTTAATTTCTTATGCCCTATAAATAAGTATTATTTTTTATGATAGGACAAAAATTGCAAAACAATGGCAATGAGCGAAAAATCAAACAACAAAACCAAGGTAACAACCATCGAATTAGTTAATTATAATGAAAGACAGTAAAACAATTCTGTTGCCACTCCATCAACAGAAACTTTTGCAAAATATATGTTGAAGGACTTCCAAACGATAACTGAAAGCAATCCGAATTGTTTTTTTATAACTTATTTTTCTTGATGTTCGATAATTCGAATGTCTATTCTTACTTTAGAGGTGAAGAGGCTGAACACCGCTGTCTATCTGTGACAAGGGGTTGATGAGGCCTCTTCAAAAATGCAGTTTCATTTTATACTTTCCGTTTAATGTATGATTAAAGACCAAATAGGTATATGTCTTTCTTTTACAATTGGAATTGATTGGATATTTATGGGGGACATGTTTGCTCATGCAGGTTATTAACTTTTCTTGAAACTAGGTATCCTAATGTCAATCTTGGAATATTTTGTCAAGACTTGCGATATAACGAGATAAGGATATTTATACTTTGTATTCTAAACAAAGAAAGAAAACAATGCTAATTAAAAAGTTGATATTGAGAAATTCATACATTTACATTTCGTACTTCTTAGCACACTGAAAATTAAAAGAAAAAAAAAGGTGAAAATATATAGTTAGAAAACTAACAAACTAAAAACATTTACTGAATCGTTTGCTAAAAATCATGTAATATACACATGCACGGAGAAAAAAAATTCTGATAAAAAATCGTACTGTATAGTAATGACACTTCTGCTGAAAAAAGCAACATAATTTAGGTTAATAAAACCAAAATATGCGGTATTTAAACCAGAAATTCTGATTTTCATGATTATTGTTCCGATTACCAAATATTGAGTAAAAAATAATGATTTTTATGCCATACACTAAGGTATCATAAAAAAATTACTAAGTTTTATCATATTATCACTTTTAGTTAATGTAAATCACATTTATATTATCACATTTACAAAACATATTTTATCGTTAATTTTTCCAAAACCATTACCAAAGCACTTCAGTAAAAATTACCGAGTTTTTTGTTGTTCCCATAGAGCCAAAAACATTGTAAATTTTACCATATTCTATTAGTTTTGACCATACTTTTTTCTCTGTTTTTAAATATAGTGTTTTTAATAAAATAGCGATTGCATTTGCCTTAATTTATATATCGAATATATTTTTCTTAAAATTTTGTACATTAATGTCCCTTTTTTAAAACATGTTGGCGAGTCTTGAGATATTAGGAAAAATTTACGTTTATACTTTACATTTAAAGAAATTTTTTAATTAAAAATTAATAGTGAAAAAATAATTTTGTTACGCAGATTTTTAACGTTTCTTGATCCTAATGTCAGTTTTGAAATATTTATGCAAAATAGTGAAATTTTATATTTTTCAGTCTAAAAAAAATAAAATTCGAAAGGGATACCTGCAAGTGACGTAGTCTGGATATCTCGATCCTGATTGGCTGTTGAAACGTGGTATTTTTTCACGTTAGCAACTGTTCTTTCCATTCTATTTCGAGTAATGTTCCCTTGCTCGCCGACATCTATAATTGCTACGAAATCATTTTTGTTTATTGGCGACATATAAAAAAAAAAAAAAAAAAAAGAAACCTACGACTACTTGATTACTATTGCAACTACAATCTCAAACTTGTTCTTTTAGTTTCGATGCTAATTTTTGGTTTCTATATTAAACACGTTAAATATCTTTCCCGTGACAGGTTATTAAGCAATAGTGTGAAAATTTAGTTCTTAATATTGCATTAATATTTTTAATAGCTATTTTTTATTTATTCTTTCAATTGCTCTTGACTAAAACATAGTTTTTTATTATAAAAAAATTACTGAATTAACGTTTAATCATTGTAGTATTTGAAAGAATCTAACTATAAACAAAATATTTAATTCTTGGTGGTAAAATTTCTAAATTACTGAAAAAAAGACACAAAAAGTTGAAGTTATTAAATGTGTGTATGTACCTTAATATAAAGCAATTTATTAAAATACACTAAGAAATATTACTAAATAGTATAAAATTCAATACTCATAATTCTACGAGATTTTACTTGACTATTATGGTGTCATAAATTTCGCCTTACCTACAAAGGTAAAGATACGTGGACCCTCATGCTCTTGACTGTATTATTCTTAAATATTAATTAAATATAAAATTAAATGCTTCATGCAAATCACAGAACTACTAAGTTAAAGGAAAAATATTATTTTCAGAATAACTGAATTATATAATATTTATAATTAGATACATTTTCGAGCGCTGTGGATTTAGCGTCATTTTTCTGAAATCACTTTTGTTTATGTAGAATTCTTCCCAAATAACTTACATATTCTGCATCGATTGGAGCCCACAAAAAACTTAAACGTCCACGAATGTTTCAGTTAAGGTAAAACTATGAATTTTCTGACTTCGAAGCAAAGAGGTTAAATTCTTTGTTTTTCAAAATTCCAGTTAATTAAAGTCAATTATTCTTTCAGAATTTGAAATTCATCAGTTTTTGTTTGCTTACATATCTTGGCAAACAAATTTTGTTGAGGATCTGAAACAAATAGTAATTGACCAAGTTTAGGAATTAATGGTTTAATATAGAATTAAAAATGGTTTTTTTTGTTTCTTATCACAAACATTTTTAGGCTTTTAAAAAAAAAAAATCGTTAGGTGCTACGACATTTTTTTTTTTTCTAAGACAATCGGTTAGTGCCTTGACAATCTACAGCGCCCGCTGTCGTGCTGGAGTATTTCTGCTATCATGGTTTTCTTTTTTATCTGTTTCTTGCTGTCCCTGCAGTTCTAAACGTTTTAAAAATTAATCAAAGTAGCGCCATCTATCGCCCTACTCGTTTAACTCCGATCATGTTTTTCATTTGCATAATCAGATCTCCAACAAGCTATACATTCTATTCTATTAGACAAAAAAGCGTCGACGCTGTTTTGTTGTAGAGGCCGCCCCTTGAATAGATGGGAGTAAGATATAACTTTAATTGCGCGATGACTTGCGTCCAACGCTCGACAGAATCGTGCGTTTCGAACCGTTTTACGCCATGTCGGCACAATAGCCACCCGTGTGTCAGTAATTA
Source organism: Parasteatoda tepidariorum (assembly GCF_982258835.1). Lineage (NCBI taxonomy): Eukaryota > Metazoa > Arthropoda > Arachnida > Araneae > Theridiidae > Parasteatoda > Parasteatoda tepidariorum. Next base: position 24,915,774 of record NC_141764.1, on the reverse strand, counting down.
CGTATAAATTTCCAAACGATTTTCGTGAAAGTTTTTTCTACTCTTTATTAGAAACATGAATTATGGATGCAGAAAAAAGGACGCAGTTTCATTCTAAAGTGCTGCGCTTTTATACTTACTTCCTCGTGTTTTCGAATGTTTTGAGCTGGCATTTCGAAGCTTTTATGTTTGACCTGTAAATTATAATATTTACACTCATTCTATTGTTTATTTATATAAATTTAAGTCTGAAGGTTGTTTAAAATAAAATTTGCTCATATCTTTCGAATAAAGGCTATTTATATATATTTTCTCATTAAAAAATGTGATCAATTTATTATTTGAATAAGTTTGCTTTTCTGAAATTAATTAAATTTAATTTGTTTGTTATACAACTGTAGAGGATAGTTTTTGTTCTTAAAAAAAATTGTTTATGTTGATGAAAGTTTTAAAAAAAAAACATTTCCTTATAACAAAAAAAAAGACATATTTTTGGGTTGCAAGATTTTTGTTAACCTAATCTATAAATGCATCAGTGTAAAAAATTCCGCATCAAATCACGGTAAAAAATATCGGTACTTTGGGTGCATCATACTTTTACTGTAAAGTCTATTTTTACCGGAACATGTTACAGAACAAAAAATCTGAAATACAGTAATTTTTACAGTAATAATTACCGTAAAATCACTGAATCAAATAAATATCACTGTAGAAATTACGGTATAATATTTTACGATAAAAATTGATTTTACGGTAAAATGAATTTTACGGGAATACGAATTTTATGGAGGATGCACCCGTAAGAAAATGTCGGTACTTCATACTGTAATTTGATCTGGAATATTTTACTGTGGGGATTGAAATTCGTTGTATTTACAGTAAAAACTATATATTTTGTTTCATTTTTTATATCCGTTGTTGAACAGCAGACCCAATTTTTGGGTTTACGACTACTAATGTTCGTCTTGTAATTTTGAACTCAATGCAGAAGACAAGGAATTTTAATTTTGAATTTTAATTCGAGACAAAAATTAGAAAAAATACACTAAAAAAATATTTTGAATATGCAAAAATAATAAAAATTATGTATATCACTTTTTTATGAGACAATTAAATATTAATTAAAAATAGTAATAAAATTTAATTAATTGATTTTAAAAAAAATTATAGCCGTTGTGAGCTTAACTTCTTATCTACATATTTCTAAATAAAAATGTTATTTTCTTCGATTATTTAAAGCTTTCATCTCAGGAAGATATAGGATGTACTGCACATTTAATATAACAATTTATCCTCCTTATTTTATCAGTATAGTAAAGCATGAAAATGTTTTACCTGTTTTAAAAATATGTAAAACTTGTTTTAATGCTTAGAATGATTTATATTTTTGCAGGTAATGACAGATATAGTTCGAGGCAGGTTTCCTCAAGAGATAGTAGCCCTTCACTGAAGAACAAAAAACCTCGAAAAGCAAGAACAGCTTTTACAGATCATCAATTAAGAGTAAGCATACGACCTAAAGTTAATTTAGTTTTGGATCAATTTGACATTCACGATATTTTTAAACAGGGTGGCAAGAATACGGCCTAATTTTTTTTAGTCTTGGATCAATTTGACATTCACGATGTTTTTAATCAGGTTTGCAAGCATACGACCTGAAATTAATTTAGTTTTGGATCAATTTGACATTCACGATATTTTTAAACAGGATAGCAAGAATGCGGCCTAATGTTTTTTAGTCTTGGATCAATTTGACATCCACGATGTTTTTAATCAGGGTTGTAAGCATACGACCTAAAATTAATTTAGTTTTGGATCAATTTGACATTCACGATATTTTTAAACAGGATAGCAAGAATACGGCCTAATTTTTTTTAGTCTTGGATCAATTTGACATTCACGATGTTTTTAATCAGGGTTGCAAGCATTCAACCTAAAATTTAATTAGTTTTGAATCATTTGGTTGGAGCTTCATTTACTTTTGAATCATCTTCAAGTCAAATTATTTTAGTTTGAAACATTTGACTTTCACTATATTTGGTTTTTTATGCTTCGACTTGAATCAATTTAGTTTTGAATCATTAGGCGTGAACTAAATTTAGACATATATCATCTGAGTTTGTATTTAGAGAATCAATTTAGCACCCCATGTTTTTTAATCAGGGTTATAAGCATTCATCATTTTATTTAGTTTTGAATCAATTCGACACTTATGTTGTTTTTAACCAGGGTTGCAAGTATTCAACCTAAAATTTATTTAATTTTGAATCGTTTTAAGACAATTATTTTAGTTTAAAGGTTTCGACTTGAACTAGGTTTGATTTTGAATTATTCGAATTGAACTAAATTTAGTTTTGAATTATTTGGGCTTGAACCAAATTTTTTTTATAAATCATTAGAATTTGAATTTAAGAAACGTGAATTAAAATTAGTTTTAATTATTTGGCTTAAGTTAAGTTTGGTTGTAAATCATTGAGCTTGAACTAAATTTATTTTTGAATTATTTGACGTAAACTAAATTAGTATGAAATCATTTCAAAAGAAATAAATTTTGTGTCAATTTAATTGAACAAATTTTTATTTCTAATTATTTAAAAAAAACTAGTTTTTGTTTTTAGACCACAACTAAAAAATCTAAGTAACGAAAAGTGCAAAATCCTGAGTTTTCAACAAATTTTATAATCTTTATTAGTTCTTATAGTCTTCAAGAACAAGGCCTAATTAATTTGTTTGGGTATTAAAATAATTAAACTTATCGTTTACAAATTTCAAGAGAACCAAAAATTTAAAAAAGAAGGGAAGAATAAAAACAGTATTTATAAATTTTTTATCCTCTCTTGCATTTTTTAATTTCTTTAATCGCATACAACATTATTAAAATATAACTTGTTATCTAATTATTAGCATTAAAATTTGAAAGTATTTATCAGCATGTATTATTTAATTAATTAACATTATTTTCCTCACTGTTTATCGTCATTAGTTAATTTTATTATTACTTATTTGACAACAGCAATAAAATAATTGTAAATTAAATGTAATAATTGTAGATAAAATTTAAGTTCTATTAAACACATTTTTTATAAATATTAATGATAGTTCATTATCATGACGTAAATTACCAAAATAGCATGATGGGTTTCTCTAATTAAGACAAAAAAAAAAATTGTTCATACCAGAATTCCTAATCTAAACGTTCAGTTTCTTCTACTTTAACCACAATAGCGACAAAAACATTGATTGAGCTATTAGCGATTATTTAATACGAAGATTTAGATTTGAGTGAGATTTGTAATTAAAATCCTGCAGGCCAAAGAAGAAAAAAAAAGACAGGACATAATGGAGACTAAGCCGTAAAACGCGCCAAGCAATTGCAATTCTATTAACTGTCACACGCAACCGTTTAAGATTGCCTGCATATAAGCAGCAGAAAATGAAAATGGCAAAAAACGAGACTCGAGGAATAAAAGAAAATTACATTTAGTTCCAATGACAATAAATGATTTATCGTGCAACACCATTTGCTTTTTGAAAAGGTCGGCTTTTCTTTATGTTGCCAGGTACAAACAAAAAAAAACAAAATCTGGCGACTTAATTTCGATTTAGTAGAAGTTAAAAGAAAGTCTTGTTTGTCTAGACGATGTCAAATCTTTAATGAATAAAAATTGGTTGTGTATCGTGTGATTCATTGGTCACTAATTTATCTGTAATACAACGATATATACTAATAAAGTGGTAATGACCTTTGCATTAAAGTAATGCAGATTCTAATAAAGAAATCACGGTTCCAAAATTCAGAATTCGAAATAGTCGCTAATAGTCGAATATAAAAGTGTAATCAAGAATACTTCATTTGGTTGTAATTCTAATTATCGGGTTGTCAACTAAGCTCTTTTTTTTCTTCTCGTTTTTTAAAAGTTTATAGTGCAGGAAAATTCTATTTTTACTGTTAGTTCCCTTATCGTTTGACTTGAAATTTCGAATAAAAGTCGCTCTTCATCGAGCTCATCTAGATCAGTGGTTACCAACTGGCGCCGCATTCGGTCCTCGAAGCCTTTTTTTTTTGTGGCCCCCCGAACTAAAATATATTAGTTGTCCTTTTTTGCGGACAATTTTCGTAAAAAATCTATATGGGTTTAAAATACTTTTCTTTCGTCAAAAAACCTAATTTCTTCCTTTCTGTGAAATTTAACATACCAACGGCTCAAAAAAAAATTTTTCTCATGTTTTGCATCTAAGAAAATATTTATTCAAATACAAAAATAACCGTGCATGTTGCTTAAAAATCTACTTCTAATTTTAATTTGTAATTCAATACTTTTATTTTGTACAACTTGATAAAAATCTGACAGTAATATTTAATGTTCCTTCAAAGTTGCGGCCCGCCATTTGACTGGTGTTTTTAATTGCAGCCCCCGGTCTCATGTAAGTTAGAAACCCCTGATCTAGATGGTCAAATGAAGGTGCATCGTTAATATCGAAGCCTACATTTTAAACTTGCCATTAAACTCCAAAAAATTAAAGTTAAAGTAGTTCAAAATGTTAGCTATTGTTATTTTAGATTTGTGCGAGAAATTTCATTTTAATTTTTTAATACTTCCAGTTATTTGCAACCCTTATTTCAAAATGTACATTAACACACAGATGGGTGTTTTTATTCAATAATTTAGTTTTGAATTAGAGATTAACGAAACAGACATTCGAGTTTTGAATTGGAGATTTATTTATATTGAAAATATTTGCAAATAATGCCTTATAAAACCACTAATATGATCCACGCACTGAATATAATTGTAACTAGGTTTATTGTGTTCTTTATAAATAATAACTTTTCAGGAAATAATAATAATTATGATGTAATAATAAGAATGATGTTTTCATATCAGAACTAAAACTAATAATTCTAAAAGTAATTATTGTTAACTTTTTGACCAATATCAGTCGTAGCTTATTCAAAATTATAAATACATTTATTTTCCATTTGTTATTGTTAGTTTTTTACTGATGAAAAAGATTAACCTTTAAAAAAGTTTAACCATAATTGTTTTCTTATTAATAACAAAAGTAAATGCTCTGAAATTAACTATTGTTAATTTTTAAAAGATAACATTAGAACTTTCCAAAATTATAACCATAATAATTTTCTGTCTAATCGCAAAAGCAACCGTTCTAGAAGATCCGAACATAAAATGGCACATATACTTTTTACCCAATCCTTATAAAAGTTATTATTAATTTTTGATTGAAAAAAAATAGTTAACCTTAGCAATAGTATAATCATAACTGCTTTTAAACGAAAACAAATGTGCCCGTTCTAAAATGTACTGTTGTTAATTTTTGACCGATTAATAACTGAACTTTCCAAAAAAATATAATTATAATTATTTTTTGATCAATATCAACAAACAACTGTTCTAAATGGTATCGTTAATATTTGAATCATAGAAAATAGTAACCTTCATAAAAGTATAACTATAATTATTTTTATACCTATAGCAAAAGGTATCTATTCGAAAATAAGAAACTCTTAATTATTGTCCGGCAATAATAGAAATTTCCAAAATTGTAATCATACTTATTTTATGACTAATAGCCAAATTAATCGTTATTAAGATTATCGTCAACTTTTGTCTTGTAACAATAGTAACTCATCCAAAAATATAATCATAATTATTTCTTAACTAATTATTATAAAAGCTCACGGTAATTTTTGACAGATAAAAATTTTTAACTTTACACGAGTATAATCTCTGCAATAGTAATATTTGACCAAGTAGATAGATTAAAATACGTTTAGAAATAAAATTATTTAATACTTTGTTTTTAAATGCTTTTTTTAATAATTGGTTACTTTTTAATAAATATTTGATGCCTTATAATGAATGCATGCATGTAATAAAGTACATAAGAACTATCAGTTTGAAAACTAGAATATGAATGGTATTAAATTAAATATATTTAGGTTTTATCACCAAATTTTTTTTTTTTAATTGGAAATGTTTTTATGATACAGTACGGTAAAATTACACAATTTTTTTTCTACTTGCACAATTGAATAATTTTTATTCATTTAATTTCAGACATTAGAGAAAAGCTTTGAGAGGCAAAAATACTTGAGTGTTCAAGACAGAATGGAATTAGCAGCCAAATTAAATTTGACTGACACACAAGTCAAGACGTGGTACCAAAACCGAAGGTAAAGTTTTATCTTTTAAAAGGCTCTTTTAGATTATAGGGATAGATTGTAAGATATATTGAATTGAAATTCTTATCGATAAGGATTGACATTATTATTGTAGATTTTTAGAATCCATGTCAAAAAGTACGCCCTTTAGGACAAACAAACAAATTAATATTTAAGCGTTGAAAAAAAAAAGCTATCAAAATTTGAAAAATCATTACTGAAGAAGGCAGAACTCAAAATATTAAAACCTCAATGATTTTTGGTGAAAATAGAAACGGATATAAAGACATTAGAAGAAATTAGAAACACATCCCAGTTTCATGGGATAATAAGACACTTCTTCGCTACTAATTCGAAAAATTTCGATGGCACTTTCTTCCCCACTTCGCTTAACTCCTGCAGTAACTAGCTGAAGGAAAAAGAAGCGCTTTCTCCACGACTTTATACGTACCAAAGAGGACGTACACGCGATAATACGAGTATTTACGTTCGTATGGGCCGCTGGAGTCAGAAAGTCTCGTTTCGTATATAAGACCGTGGGTCATGAAGGGAGAATTTCCTGATTACATATATGTGATGACGGTCCTGAAACGGGTTAAATATTACATTTACGACTCTTGTTTGTACTTTTTAGACTTTATGTTTGACAAGAACTCTTTAAGCAAGGATTACAGAACAGCCTGAATGGGTAACTTGATCGTGGTTCACTAATTACATCAATGCGTTTTTCATGTTTATTTATTAAAAAAGTTACATCCAATATTTACGCTATTAATATTTTAAAAATTTATGAGATTGAGATGAGTAAGATTATTTTAATCGCCTTCGAGTTTTCATTTTTTATATTTTTTTTTATTTTATTACCGGCGTTGAACACCTCACCAAATTTCGGCTATCAATGTTCAACTCTAAAGTGTTGTAATTTTGAACCCCAACCAGAAGACAAGGGAACTCCTGGATCAAGCATTACAGATTAATCTTCGTGGAGGACTTTTTTGATGGAACTAACCCTATTTGCGTTAAAGGTGGAGAAAATCACGAAAACGTCCCACGGTTTTTCCGGCGGCAAGGGCCCATGATTCTAACCCATCATCCGTCTGCCACTGAGGATATTTATATTTATATCCGTCGTTGAACAGCTGACCCTATTTTTTTGGGTTTACGACTACTAATGTTCAACTTCGTAGCCTTGTAATTTTGAACCATTCCAGAAGACAAGGAAACTCCTGGATCAGTACCCCCACAGGTATTGATTTGTTATGGGAACATGGAGGACTTAGCGACTCGATTGATTTAACGTGCATCAGTCACCATTTACTACTCGGGGAGTCTTTGGCCGGTAGGGATCGAACCACTGAGGACATTTGATATCAACACTGTGGTGGTCAGTACGAACCGGAAGCAGAATTCGTATCGACCAGCTAACGCTGTAATTCGAACCAGAGTCGAGCGTGCTATCCCCTGAACCACCGCTGCTCTTTCAGTGAGATTTAATAAGGAAAACTTGTTCACAAAATAACCATTTAATTTTTATTAAAAATTTTTTTTAAATAAATAAAATAATAATAACTAAGAATTGTGCCTATACAACAAAGCGTGGTAAGTGATTACCGTCCTACAAAGCGTGGTAAGCCGTATAATGTATGATAAAACATCGTAAATCGCAAACATGTTAAGACAAATGTTAAGCGATAAGTAAGTGATGCTAAGTGATTACCGTACTCCAAAGCGTGGTAAGCCGTATAATGTATGATAAAACATCGTAAATCGCAAACATGTTAAGACAAATGTTAAGCGATAAGTAAGTGATGCTAAGTGATTACCGTCCTACAAAGCGTGGTAAGCCGTATAATGTATGATAAAACATCGTAAATCGCAAACATGTTAAGACAAATGTTAAGCTATAAGTAAGTGATGCTAAGTGATTACCGTCCTACAAAGCGTGGTAGGCCGTGTAATGTATGATAAAACATCGTAAATCGTAAATACGATAAGATAAATGCTAAGCAATAATACGAATGCTACATGAAAAAACATTTTATTCTGCAAACCATGATAAGACTAAAAATAAAGACATCTTAAATCTCATTAAAATGAATGATATTTGATAAGACATCTTAAATCATAAAACGTGTTAACACGAATGATTATATGACACATCTTATATTAGAAAGCGCGTTAAGACGAATGATATTTGATAAGAGATCTTAAATCAAAAGCCGTGATAAAACGAAACTCTAATTAAGGGGATGTATGATGTGCCGAAATAAATTAGTTTTTGTGAATATATGTTCAGTTATAATGATAGTTTAATAAACGGTAATAAGAGGGCATTCTGGAGAATACCAATGAGCATCGGAAATTCTTTAAAAGTATATATTTTCAAAGCTGACATTTTTTACTGTAAAGTAGATAAGTAGAAATAAAAAAGAATAATACCTCCCGACTGCACTTCTAATTATTAAAGTAGCATAATATTATATATATTTATGTAAGCCACATAATACGTAAAGATGTGAAAAACCCATTTTTAATAAGAGTCTTAATTTGAAACAAATTATATTCCTCGATACATAAGATCATTAAAGTGTAAATAATGTTGATAGGAAGTAAATAAATATAAAATTCGAGCTAAATAATATTGGATCTTTTTTTCCCCTTCACTATTAGCAAACTCGATATGCAACTTAATCAAACGACAGCGTTTTATAATAAAAAAATATTTAATTTTCTTCCTTTGTGTTTAGTCTGTATCCTTGCCGCGTAACGTTAATTTCAATCTCCTTTAACTAAAGAACCGTTGATGTTAGAGTTCTGAAATTTGCATGAGAAGCAAGGAGCAATTTTTGCCCCCGAACACAAAAATTGATTAAAAATTTTAATTATTCCGTTCGGGAGAAATACTTGAAAAAGGACTTTTTTCTCATTACTTAACCATTGTTATAAATAAAATTGTAAATGATTCTGTTTAAGATTTTATACCAAGTTCTTTAATGTTTAATTATTTTTACAAGTCCAGTCATAAATGTGAATGGCGTGTGAATTGGTGCTACGTCATCTAATTAGCATTTCTAAAGTAATCTGAAACTACATGTTTGTAGTTGTGCCTTAAAAACTCGTTACTGGAAGAAGAAAATAAGGGGCAATTTCTTTCAAAAACTTAAGGAAAGATTTTATACTGCCTACCCTCATTTGGGCATACGGACAAGACAACCCGCCGTCGCGACAGTTCCCCAAGAAGACCGCATCCCGAACACAAGCCTCACACGCCCGGCCAGGCCGCACCCGTGGCATTTATTATAACACAAAATATTTCACAAAAAGCCGAGATATTTTCCAAGGACTTAAAGAATCCTAGGATAAAAAAGTATATAATTAAATAATTTAAATTTCTTTTTAAAAAAACAACATCTTTTCTATGGGTCTACATGAAAAAGTAATAAATAAAATATTTCGTGTAGATTAGAAAAATCCAGCTTATATAGTTTCTGCTAATTTTCCTATTATTATGTTAATTTTTCCCATGTATTATGCATTAGTTTATCTTGCAATTTGCTGTAAGAATTTTGTATAAAAATTTTAAAGAAAGCAGGAAAAAAAAGTCTGTGGTTTTGAATAATAATAATAAATCCAAATAAATCAACGACTGCTTTTTATATTTTTATACGATATTCTTGCAACACATAATAAATACATCATAAATAATAATAATCACAATAAATAATAGATTTAATAATAAATTAGCCGAGACTATATTAACTCGATTTGTCGACCAGACTGTGTATCGGGTCTGTGTAGGAACTGGCCTTGTATTGGATTTGAATCCCGGACATGGCATGGATGCTCTTTCATTCTCTGTACTATCTGTACTGAGGGAGCAACATTGGCTCACCTAATATGGTGCCCCTGAAAGAGTGTCCAACAAATCTGCCCTAATACGCCTGAATTGACAAAATGTCACCGCAGGTGGGCATTGGAAAAAAAAAGATCAACTGGATTTTCATAAGTTATACGCAATAGTTTATTTATTACTTTTACATTCAGCCCCATTGAAAAAAAATTACTCATCAATATCAACCATTACAATCTTCTTTTGGTAATTCAACCACGAATTTCTCAAATAATCCAACTTATCGTAAATACATCAAGGAAAGAGTTTCAAATTAAACATTATAAAACAATAACTTAAAACAAAACGTTTAAGAATAAAGTCTCTTAACTAAATTTTGATCTTAAATTACTCATTGAATTATTTTAATAAAATATGTATGATTACCTAGTTCTATAGTGTAAAATTTTTTTATTTATTTATTATTATTTAGGACGAAGTGGAAAAGGCAAAATATGACATTCTGTGATTACTACGCTGCTGATAGCGCGACGCTGGCCCGATTCCCGCGTCTCTGGGGACCTAGTCCAGCATCATACTTCCCGTCATACAGCTACAGCAGTTATTTATCCACCATGTCTTCACTTTCAACCCTTGGAGCAGCCCATTTAGGGACACCGGCTTCTTCTACCTCTGTGCCTACCCTGGACCTTTACCAAAGGCAAAGCCCACCTGTATCATCAACCATAGGTCGTCCAGTACTACCAAGAGCTGTGTATCCCACCCCAAGTACATATCCCTCACTGCAACCGTTTTTCCATGGTAGGCCAACGCAGTGAACTATCGTCAAAAATTGAGTCAGAGAATGAAATAGAATTTTCGTCAAGCGTACTGGTTTCGTCAAGATACTGGAAAAGTGCTAAGTTTTTAATTTCGAAAGATTGAGAAAAGCGTACTTGGTTTTCTGCTCATTAATGCTTTCGTGTACTGATTATGTTGGAATAGCAACTGGACATTCGTGCGTGTCGGCTGGTCCCGATGTATCACAACAAGTCACAATTAATTCTGTCTTTGGATTGATCTTTTAACTATCGTTTACCCACCCTGATGATAAGAATCAGATGATTGATTACCTTTGTTACGGGAAAATTAATTGATTGATCCTTTATCATTTAAAGGAACGATTGATTAATCATCTATGCTGTGGAAAAATCAGCGGACTATGCCATGGTAAGATTGACTGGATGATTATACATGCTGTGGTGCAGAAATTAATAAATAGATTTTCTTTAATGTGAAGTGATTTTTTGGTTGAACATCACTGCTATAATTAATTGGCTTAAACAATTGAAATGAATAATAGAAACGAAAAATTTGTACTTAAAAATGAAAACTACAATAGCTCAATTGTTGAAACGAAATGAAAGTCGACATGTTTTGAGTATTCGACATCGGGAAAAATAGAAACGAAAAATTAGTACTTAAAAATGAAAACTTCAATAGCTCAATTGTTGAAACGAAATGAAAGTCGACATGTCTTGAGTACTCGAAACGCGTCGATGCGAGAAAAATAGAAACGAAAAATTAGTACTTAAAAATGAAAACTTCAATAGCTCAATTGTTGAAACGAAATGAAAGTGAACATGTCTTGAGTACTCGAAACGTGTCGATGCGTGTCTCATCATCGGTACAATGAGCATTGTCAATCATTCGCCTGGGGTCGTCCTGATGGTGTGCATCGTTTTGATCTCTTGAAAAATTTCAATTTTGATTCCATTTCAATTATGAAGCGAAAGAAGTCTTCGTTTTCAAGTATAAAACTAAGTACCGGTTCATCACGTCTACTTGTTGATAAGCATATCAATCCAAATATCTGATATGAGTTGATTGATTGATATGACCATTTTGGGTTGTTTGCTGATCAAGTTAATTTTTGCTATTGGCTGTCACATGATCAGTTGTACGGCCAGTTTATCACTTTTTAGTAGTGTGAGTGAATGTTGGATTCAACACCTTGCGTGCTTTAGCAATTTTGGTAAATGAATTAAAGGAATATTTTACCTCTTCTACGGCATGATCAGACCCATAGAAGGCTCTGTGTTTTCAGTAAGCATTGAAGATGATTTTAAAGATTAACTTTTGATCATATGAATTTTTGAGTGATAGTGATCAACAATGAGGTTTTATCCATTAAAAAAGCTTTAAACACTAACTTTTGAATTTTTCTTTCACAAGTTAGGACAAGAAATCTATCTGCTCTTCAAGAAAAAAATATTATAAACTATAGACTATAAAAGAAACTAAAGCTTTTTTTTTCTTTAACTCTCTTCATTAATCCTTCTGTGAAGGAAATCATCTTTGTAAATATTTCCATATGAAATTTGATTTGTAAAAGAAATAATGTTTCCAATTAATTTATTTTATGTTAAAGGGAATAAAAGAATTTGACTTTTTTATTTCAGTGTCAATGCTTTATACAACATGATGCAACAAGAAGCTTCATTTGAAAATCACTTATTGAAATATTCTAATATTTTCAATGAGACTTTCGTTTTCACTTACAATGACGAAATATCGGTGAATTGGGACATTTGATTTTTATAAAATAAATAACTAGAAATTATGTACATATATATAACATTAGTTATAAAATGATTGATAACAAAAGTGATACGATGCCTTAAATTTTCTTATCGCCATTTTTTATCAGAAAAATTACTTCTGCTGTAAACATGTTTCACAGTTTTAATTCTCAAAATGTGCTACCATCTATAAGTATATATTAACCCCTTAACGATCGGTTAATTTTCAATAAAACGGGCATAAAAAGTGCCTATTTTTTGGCTTTTGTATTTGTACAAATTATTTTGTATTTGTATGTATTACGTATTTGATTAGTGCTGTGCAATTAGTTTAAAATAAACTAACTATCTACAATTACCTTAAAAATATCCTGGTACTGCCATCAGGTGTGTAAAATGAGAAATAAAATGTTTTCCGGGCGAAAGAAATGAATTAGTTTTATTCTTATTGGCGCGTTACTACTGAACACTCCAGCCCGTCAATATCACGGGAGCGAGAAATAGCGGGCGAAATCTCATCCCGTCATTTTCACGGGTGCGAGAAGAACAAATCCTTCGGATATTTATTGTATAATTTGGAAGAGTTCTGATAAATTTCTTTTTAAATTTGAATGAAATTTTTAAAGAAAACGTCCTAAAATTAGTACTCCAGACACAAATGGATTAATACCATTGGGCTGAATAAACATGTATCTGGTGATATTGGTGAGTCAGTTTTGGTCCGAGAATCGTAGTTAGGTGATATTTGTTACAGGTAAAACCTGTAACAAAGGTAAAACCTGTTACAGGTTTTACCTGTAACAAAGTACAGGTAAAACCTGTAACAAAGATCACCTAACTACGATTGTTACAGGTAAAACCTGTAACAAAACTTTCCCCAATTGGAAACACTGTTAAATTATTAAATAAGTAGCACATTGAAATATTCTTGTATAAATGTTATTTGATATAACATTTATAACTTTTTTTCACTAATTCAAGCTACTTGAGAATTTTGTTTCAAGTAACTTTATAGGGGGAATTTTAATGACCTAAAAAACAGCGAAGAAGCATTTAAAAATAGCAAAAAGTGCTCTTTGAATTAAATAAATAAATAAATAAAAAATTCCTCTTAATTGAACAATTTGTTCAAAGTTTCATTGATAGCAATAACAATCGTAAATCTATGTAAGTAATCCTAAGACACTGAAACGATTAGACATTACTTGATTAAAAACTACATTCGCTTCAAAAATATATAAATAGGAAATAACAATCGACGTGTTTCAAGCGCTCAAAAATAGGAGCCCATTTTCAAGACTTGTCAGAAATGAATGAGAAGAAACAAAAAGTCAAAGTTTAATTTAAAACCACCTTTGTTTTTTCTCATTCACGCCTGTCAAGTCTTGAAAATGGGTGCTTATTTTTGAGTGCTTGAAACATGTCGACTGTTATTTCCTATTTATATATGATTTTAATCCGGTAACCAAAGCAGTATGGCCAGTGTGCCTTTTACAAATTGACTCAATTTATAACTATTTTACGTTTTCAGAGATATTTACTAGTTGTAATGCATTAAACAATAAAGCTCAGTTTAAATTGCATGAAAGTTGCATAGAACTTCTAAAGTTTTCAAAAAATGCTCAGTTAACAAGTTGACTGCCCCCCGAATTTACAGGGAACTCGTTCAGACCACGAGTACCGCTGTACGAAGCGTATTCTGCTAAGTACTCCCACCAATATTAAAAATAATGCGAGTCTCCGGTGGTCACAAGAATAATATTTCGTCCGCTTGTACCGCTTGTATCGTCATAAAACTCGACATTCGACGTATAAAACTCAACATTCATTGAATAAAATGTTTTTTATTCAATAAAATGTTTTATTCAAATTTCTTTACTAAATTGCATATAGATTTTTAGACGACGAAAAAAGAAATATCGTATTTTATAGTTTTAAAAAAATAAAAATAAAAAGATTAGCAAACGATTATTAGCGATAAAAATATGAATGAAATTTTAAGCTACGGGCGCGAAGTCAAGTTCTTCGTAAGTTTATCACATTTTAATATTAATCGCCCCATTTAATTATTTCTTCATTGTCGCCAAATTAGTGTCTTTATAATAATTAATTTTTCTCATCTTCTAATAAATAAAAACAGTTGAAACTTTAGATTTTTCAATTGGAAAATATGTAGATTAATATGGTATAAAAAATCCATACCTTATAATTCAAAATTTTTTCATCCTCACTTTAATTAAATAATAATAAATAATTATTAAAAATTATTTTTTTCTTGAAATTATCTTTGGGTAAATGAGTTTTATGAGAGGGTGCAATTATTTTTTTTTGAATTGCTTCATTAGTTTTTGAAATATGCAAAAAGCGAAATTAACATTAATGGGTTCAAACTTTGAATCGCTCTCCTGACCAAACTATGGGGGCAAAAAATAAATATTTGTTTATTCAGAGAAAGTATGTTTTTGTGTCTGATTTCGTAATTTAATTAATAGTTGGCACTAATCTATTAGCATATTTGAGATCACCCCCAGGAACCATTAAGATTGACACTTAGTTCGTGAAAATCCGATCATTAGAACGAAAGTTATTCAGGGTGATATCCTTTTTTTTTCTTTTTTTTGCGGACTGTACACATGTAATATTATTTTTTGTGGATATAGTGAACCCAAAGAAGAGAGGGAATTGAATATGCTGAACTTTTTTCTATATTCAACTGATTTTTTTTCTCTCCATTTTTTGGTAATTTTGAAATTTCTACATAAAGTATATGGGTGATTCTTTTTAAACATGACATATCGAATCAAAAAATTTCTTCAAATTTAAAGTCTTCAAAACAATCTAAATTTTTTTTGTGTACTTCTTTAGTTACATTTAATAATATTTTACAGACAGCAGTGTAGTTTATGGACATTTTCTTGAACAAAATCTTGGAAATCAAAATCACAAAATCTTGAATGCCAGGAAAATGACATATTAGCTTAGAAGTTTAAAAAACAGTCATTTTAAGTTAATAGTAAGTAACTCAACTTAAGTCTTTATGTTAGATGAATCATAAATTGCTTAAATTAATTCTTTTTATCCACTGTTTTTTGTTGCTGATATGTACAGAATAAAATTGTGTATAATAATCAATCATTAAATAAATAAATAACTTTGATTACATCCGACCACATTACAATCATGCATAAACTTGGCATTAGGTTTAATATTTGCTTTTCCTCCTTGCAGTAATAGCAGTTAAAAATATTTCTGGTAACACTTCAATGTCCTGGAATTCATAAGCCAAGAAAATGACAGCCAGGATAATGACAAATTCTTCATTTCATAGCATATAACCTGACTTTAATATTTTGGCCTAAAACGTTTACATTCTGCAGAAAACAACAGGATTTCTTAAAATAACTCAGATAAATCTATGTAGTTTATGTTATTAATGATTTCAAGAAGCCAGGAAAATGACAACACCAAAACCAACTCATCTTGAAAAAATTTTTGAAATAGATTTTGAACCAGAAAATTGGTTCTTTATTCATGCAACAAGACATGTTCATATAGGAGGGTATCTAATCAATCTATTAACATAAGATATTGATTGCTGGCTCTATCTATTTTGGTTATAAACCACTAAATAAAAGTAGCCAGGAAAATGACAGATTTTCTTGGGACAAACAAATTATTGACTGAAAAAATTATTTTAAACGAAGTTTTTATAAATAATGCCCTCTGCGTATATTCAAGAAATGCTTACACCGGTTGAGATAAAAAAAATTAGATATTGAAAAATTTATGGGAAGTTTTGAAGCTAATTATTATTGGAAACATTGTTTGGGACATGCCAGGAAAATGACATTTCGAAGTTCAATAAAAAATTTTAACTATACAAAACAGTCAAAGCTAATGCAAAGTCATTTTAAAATGACAACAGCAATGCAATTTATTAATTTTTTAAAAAAAAAGCTCTTATAGTATTAGATCTTGGAGCAAGGGACAGTGAATTGTCATATTTCGTGAGAATCACCCATATATACCGATTTTTAAAGCCAACCATTGAGAGGAATGCAGCCATAAACATTTTTCTTGTTTACTTCTTCTATCTCAATTTTGAATCCCTAAATAAAGTCCATCCCCAAATTTTTTGTACGTAAGACGAAGAGTAATAAAAAATAAAAGCTAACACATTTTTTGTTATTACTCATCGATTTTTAATAATTTTAATAACAGTAGGGAACCGAATATCCGGAACGATCGGGACCATCGCTATTCCGGATAACTGATTTTTCCGGTTTTCTGAATCGCTACAAAAAGCCGTTTTTTTATTGTTAAACCCAACTAAAAAAAAAATTGGAAATAATCTTAAAAAGAAGAAAAAACGATGAAGTAATACACTAATAATTATTTCCAAAATGATGGTAAGGTAAACATCTTTAAAAAAAAAAATCCTAAAATCTTATGAGGAAAAAAAATTTTTTTTTTTAAATGGTGGGAAAATTTATCGAATTTCGTTCCGGTTTTTTGGTTTTCCGGTTTTCTGATTTCCGGATAACGGGTTCTGTACTGTACTTCTTTTTATGGGTCGTTTATTTAAATAATGTGCAATAAAAGGGTTCGGCTCGGAAAATCAGTTAAAATTGTTTGCGGTACGGACATAACTCGGCGGGTACAGTGAACCGAAATTTCGGCCCCTAGAAGTTTCACTATAGCGGGGTTTGACTGTAATAAAATCTATAGACATATATTCCCCCTCAGTGGCGTTGTATTTTATCATCTTGCATTAATCATGTCAATTTTAAACAATACAATTTGTGAAAATTAGGTATTTAACAATGTTTCTTTAATTCGATCTATAACAATATCATTGTTCAATTAGTGTTACTCATACATTGTTAAAATTTTTCAAAGGAACCAATTAATTGTTGCTGCATATCAAACTATAGCGTGCATTGTTTTACAACGGAATTCATCACTTCTGAAGTTTAAGTGCTATCTGTAGGTGATAATTTTACAGTTGCTTAAACTATTGTTAGAAAAATGGCAAATGTGCTGAGATTTTTGCGGAAAAGGCTGTAAGTATCAGATATGAGTAATATTATCTTATAGTAGCGTTAATTTGACTATTTTTTTCCATCAAAATATATTTTACCTCAAATAGAAACTCAACTCTAGCTTAAACTTGAATTTTAAACTCAACCGTAAATAGTAATCCAATAAAATAGCTTAGTGCACTTTTATTAGAATACTTATTTCAATCGTAATATATACTAAAATCTATAGTCATCTATTAAGTTTTACGAATAATGTCCACAAAGGTGAGTTTAACTTAGCACTTGTAATTTTGAACCCAATACAGAAGTCAAGAAAACTCCTGGATCATATATTAGGGATATTAGTGGAGAATTTTTTAATGAAACTTACCCACATTTGCGTTACGAACAGAAGGAAAACACGAAAACCTCCCCTTGCCAACAGGCATGGAGACTCTAACCCTTGATCCGTCTACCAATTTCGGCTCATTGGAACGCTCTATCCCCTGAGCCATCCCGGCTCATTTCTAGAATTGATATAAAATCATTTGTCAGTCAAAGGTAAATGTTGTGGTAAATACAGTGCTTGAAAGAGTAGGGGAGAGTGGGGTCAATTGTAACAGGGTACAATTGTAACAGAGCAAAAATTTCGAGTGTCGTGTTCTAGATTTGGTTCCTAGGTGGCGCACAAGGTGTATTTAATAAATCTACATGTACCTGAAAAAGATTAGTTTTGTTAATTAACTAGCATTGTTTTTAACAAATGAAGCTGAAATGGCGTCTTGGGGACGATTGTAACAATAAGTGAAGGGACGATTGTAACAGCTGAAAATAAATAATCTTATGTTTGCAAACCATTACTTAACTCCTTAAGAACCACAATAGTTTCCTATATCATTTATATTATGTTGCATGCGCATTATTTTATTTGTCACCTTTCACAGCATAAATTAAAATTTTTAACCCCTTAAAGTTAAAAGTTTAACCCTTTAGGTCTCTGCTCATTATTATTATTTCTACTCCTGTAATTTGGTTTAAACAAATAAAAATTATTAACCGAATATGTAAGTGGACACCTTAATTAACATTAAAAAAAAGATTAGTTTTGTTAATTAACTAGCATTGTTTTTAACAAATGAAGCTGAAATGGCGTCTTGGGGACGATTGTAACAATAAGTGAAGGGACGATTGTAACAGCTGAAAATAAATAATCTTATGTTTGCAAACCATTACTTAACTCCTTAAGAACCACCAATAGTTTCCTATGTCATTTATATTATGTTGCATGCGCATTATTTTATTTGTCACCTTTCACAGCATAAATTAAAATTTTTAACCCCTTAAAGTTAAAAGTTTAACCCTTTAGGTCTCTGCTCATTATTATTATTTCTACTCCTGTAATTTGGTTTAAACAAATAAAAATTATTAACCGAATATGTAAGTGGACACCTTAATTAACATTTAAAAAAAAAGATTAGTTTTGTTAATTAACCAGCATTGTTTTTAACAAATGAAGCTGAAATGGCGTCTTGGGGACGATTGTAACAATAAGTGAAGGGACGATTGTAACAGCTGAAAATAAATAATCTTATGTTTGCAAACCATTACTTAACTCCTTAAGAACCACCAATAGTTTCCTATATCATTTATATTATGTTGCATGCGCATTATTTTATTTGTCACCTTTCACGGCATAAATTAAAATTTTTAACCCCTTAAAGTTAAAAGTTTAACCCTTTAGGTCGCTGCTCATTATTATTATTTCTACTCCTGAAATATCACTACTATTTTGATCAATAAAACATATATCACAACTATGATAATATGTATAATTAACTATGTTTTAACTGAATTTATGAACTGTTACAATTGTAAGTGTGGACAATTGTAACAAGTGCACGACTGTTAAAAATTGTTAATAACTAATATAATAACTAAGGCCCGGATTTTGATGATATTTGCATTTTTTTGCATTTTTGGACATTTTTTGTCTTTTAGAGCATTTTTCAGATTTATAGGGCATTTTTCTTTAAATTTTTTGGCGTATTTTGCATTTTAAAGCAGTTTTTAAATTTGTTGTTAATTTTTTCCAATTTTTATTATTTTTTTTATCATTTTTAATTATTACACTGGCTTTAAAAAAATGAAGAAAATCTCTAGGATATTAACAGGTGATGCAACATCTTTTCAAATTGAAGAAGAATTGTCAGTAAGTGAGACCGTCTTTTTCAAGTACGCACCAATAACATCAGTAGACGTTGAAAGAAGCTTTTCCAGGTATAAAAATTTACTTTCAGACAAGAGATGCTCGTTTACATTTCAAAATATCAAAAAAATTTAATAATCCAATGTAATTCTGATATATAGTAATATTATGAGATGGAAGTTGTTATATTCATTAAAGTTTTTAAATAAAATGAAAATGTTTTGGAGTCAATATATTTTCCTTTTTTTGTTATTTCAGTATATAAAACATATTTTTCAAACTTTAATGAACGTAGAACAAGTATTGCATTGCTTCTTATTTTTTGCATAGACATAATAATTTTAAAGAGTGAAACATTGTTTTAGTTCTATATTTTTACTTTATTTAAGTCATGTCATAAGGTATTTTTAGCGCAACTTTCGCATTTTTAAGAGCATTTTTCGCACTTTTTAAGGGCATTTTTTGCACTTTTTAAGGGCATTAATTGAGATTTTTTAGGTCATCAAAATCCGAGCTCTAATAATAACATTTAAAATAAGGTTTTTTTTTTTTTTTAGTAGAGGATAGTCTACTTTACTCGTCTGTCAATTAATACTAATAATATATTGGATTTTTTGTCAGTTAAAAATAGTTAAGTAAAAAATTTTACAATTGACCCCACTCTCCCCTGCTAATACATGTTTTCATTTTTAGTGCAAAAGTTTTTAAGAAGGGTGAAAAGGCGGATGAAAATTATTTTGAGATAAAAGACTGGAACGAAGTTCTGATGGAACAAATGGCATGTGCAGAGTTTCAGTTGAGAGATTGGGAGGAGGTTCTCAAAGAACAAACGAGGACTGAATTGATGAAGTCTAAGATGACTCGTAAGGAGGATAATGTTGATGATGCACTTGGTGCAGGAAATAAGAATGCTCATATGTATGGGACGATCGATGAGTTGGATAATATCGATACACTGGAACAGTTGTTGCATTGGTTGGTGCTTTGGTAAAGATTCGAAAAAAGACTTTGAAAGTTGATAGACTTTCAAAGAGCAGTTGAACTCGAAAATTATCAAAATATTGCATGTCAAAATTACGCTTTATGTCTGGCAAATAAATTTACATTTCTGAAGCTGCATCAAGTCTAGTTCTTAATTTGTTTTGATGTACAGTCCCTGGCCAAATCATTAGACCCACTATAAGATTCTATGTAAAATCTTAATCATCAGGTGATACTATACAGCTTTATTGTTTTTACGCGGCCGAAACCGGTTTGTACATGTTTACGTTCGTGTATCAATTGGTTAACGTTGTAATGCGATACGTTAAAAATAAATACAAATTGGAAGTATATAAAATATCTCCTGAATAAAGACTCATTACATGTATGGTTAAATATCAAAATATTGCATATAAACTAGTGCAAAACATGCAATTATTAGAGCACTACAGTGCGTCTACTAATTTGTTCTAATTATTAATATACTAATATAATCCCTGTTATAATTAATATTCTATTTTTATATAATATATCGTCGAATTTATATTATAAATCGCCTAATTTAACCAATTGATACACGAACGTAAACAAGTTCAAACGTGTTTCAGCCGTGCAAAAACAATAAAGCTGTATGGTATCACCTGACAATTAACATTGTCAAAACAGTAAACTTAATTCTTTTTCTACTTTAATAGAACAGGTATCAATATAATTTTTCTTATTCGGTTCTTCTACCCTATCGGTTCGTACCTAAATAAATCTTAAAAGAAACGACCACAAACTCAAGAAGAAATACTCTTTCGAATTAGTTAACAGGTGTATATTAACGAAACAACACTACAAAAAACAACACGATCTCTCGATCGCCAGTAACACAAAAGCTCTCAAAAAATTGTTGTTCTTAGCGAGAGTTCTATATCCAGTGGCGCCATCTAGTATGTCCTCTGGCAAGGAAAATGGTATTCTGTTTCGAACACTCCTCTTTTTGAGTTTCGGGGCATGTTAAACCGAATCTCAATACTTCATTGTCCAAATCTGGAACACGTCCAACTCTGGTAGTAGCAGGAGTGGAATCAGGAATGTCCGATTATGGTCTTTCTGGCTCATCTTTGGAAGTCTCTGGTAGCTGGTCTTCGCTGTTGAGATTCTCCTCGTCCAGTTCTAATGGGCAGAGATTTTGAATTGGTCTGATCAGAATTCCGGATTTGGTCTTAACTTTGGCTCTTCTGATCAGTCCATCTTTACTTGTGCAAACTGAGAGTATTCTTCCCAAGGGCCAATGTATTCTTTTGAGATTTTTATTCCGAATCAAGATGATATCTCCAACTTTAGGATGGCATATTGGTTTTCGAACAGTCAGTCTATGATGTAGCTGACTCAGATATTCACTACGGAATCTTGCTCATAAATCTGTCATCAGTCTTCTTCTATACACAAGTCTTTTGTTTAATTCCGTCTTGTCAGTTAGCTTTAATCTATCGAAGTCGTAGTACTACTAGTACGAGTGTCTTTCGGGAATAATTCAGGTGTTAAAGGACATAAATCAGGTCTTGAATTGAGTTAGCTTTCACAATCACACAAAACAGTTTCAATTTCCTGGTAATTCAAGGAAGTATGACCTAGGACCTTCCTCAAAATTCTTTTCAAAAGTCCTATTAACCTCTCAAAAAAATCCTCCCCACCATGGAGCAGTAGGAAGTAGGAATATCCATAAAATTGGAGAAAAGGTTGTCTTCAGTCTTTCTAAGTTGATATTCTTCAGAGAGTTGTTAGTTCCAATAAAATTAGTCCCATAGTCGGAGTAGATAATTGACGGACGTCCTCTGCGTACGATAAATCTTCTTATGGCAAATATGAAATTATCAGTTGAAAGTGATGTCAATAATTCTAAGTGTACTGCTCTACAAATCGCACAGGTGAAAATTGTAATCCACACTTTCTTGTTGTCCTAACACTTGTTGTCCGTAAACAATGAAACAACATCCACTACTATAACTTCAAAAATTGAGGTGTTTTTTACTCTATCCTCCGGGAGTATTCCTTCTGACATTTCAGTTCTTTTCACATTAAATCGTTGACAAGTTATGCAGGTTTTCATTACCTTTTTTACAGTTCTTCTAGCTTTTAATATCCAATAATCTTCTCTCAGAGCTACCATTAAAGATTGTACTCCAGGATGTCCAAGTTCTTGATGTTTCTGTAAAATAAGGCTCGTAACAACATGATGATCAGATGGTAAAATAATTGGAACTTTAAAGTTTTCATTGTCGTCTCGCATAAGGTTTCTTGTTTTAATTCTCATAAGTCCATTAGTGTCTGTAAATATCGACAGAAATTTCAGACTCTTCAATTTTTCACCTTGGAATGAGTCTTCTTGAACCCTTTTCAAGATTTTGAGTTCAGCTTTAATAAGCTCTTCTACAGATAATTTTCCTGATTTCTTACTGCTTGCTCTGGAATTTTAAAAAATCTATATATCCAGCCTGTAATTGTGATTATTTTCTTGTAGGATGATATGTTGTTGTAAAATTCGTCATTTTTCATATTTAAAGATGATACGATGATTTTCTTACACTATTTTTTCATCAGGAACTAGATCTAAATTAGGCCAGTTTTCTCTTGATTCGTTAAGCCAAGATGGTTCTTCGTGCCATTGTCTCTTCAATAGGGTTTTGACTGTGCAACCTCTTGAAGGCAAATCTGCTGGATTTTGTGTTCCCGGAACAAACTTCCAGTCACTAGTTTCTGAAAGTCGTCGAATTTCATCAACTCGATTGGATACGAAGATCTTCCAAGGGCCTTCTTTCCTTATCCAATAAAGAGCGTCCATGGAGTCGCTCCAAAAAAAATGTTTCAATATGTTCCAATCTTAAATCCCTTTTCACTGCATCAGCCAATATAGCTCCAATATTACATGCTAGTAATTCTAGTTTTGGTATCGACACTTTTCTCAATGGGGCAACTCTAGATCTTGCTTGAATAAGTTGGCAAGTAACTTTTCCATCCCTTTCTACCTTCAAAAAGATGCAAGTCGCTACCATGCCACCATGCCACCATGGTAGTGTCACAAAAGGTGTGAAGTGTTAAGTTTGATTTAGAAAGATTTAAGTTTGAAAGTCTCCGAGGAATTTTGAAGTTGCTCAATTCTTTTAATTCTTCTCTCCATTTTTCGAATCTCTTAATTATTTCGTCGGGCAATTTTGAATCCCAAGAAATTCCAATCTTCCAGCATTCTTGTAGAAGAAGTTTCGGGACAACATTATAGAACAAGTGAATCCTATAGGATCGAACAGCTGGTGTGCCATAGATAGAATTTTTCTCTTGGTAACTGGTTCACTATTGATTTCTTCTTTAACCAGATCACAGGATAAAGTATCATTTTGCTGGTCCCATTTTATGCCTAATACTGACACTTCCTTTTCACACATGGAATTATCTTGCACAAATTCGTTCATCTCAAGTAGGTAGTTATTTTCCCAGCCATAAAACTCGACATTCGACATATAAAACTCGACATTCGTTGAATAAAATGTTTTTTATTCAATAAAATGTTTTATTCAAATTTCTTTACTAAATTGCAAATAGATTTTTGGACGACGAAAAAGGAAACATCGTATTTTACAGTTTTAAAAAAATAAAAATAAAAAGATTAGCAAACAATTATTAGCGAAAAAAATATGAATGAAATTTTACGCTACGCGCGCGAAGTTCCTCGTAAGTTTATCACATTTTAATATTAATCACCCCATTTAATTATTTCGCCAAATTAGTTTCTTTAAAATAATTAATTTTAATTTTTCTCATCTTCTAATAAATAAAAACAGTTGAAACTTTAGATTTTTCAATTGAAAAATGTGTAGATTAATATGGTATAAAAAAATCCATACCTTAACATAACATTAAGGGGTTCAAACTTTGAATCGCTCTCCTGACCAAACTATGGGGACCACATTTCTCAGATTGCGACTACGCCCTATATTTTGTAAAAAAGGAATCCAAATATGCAAAAAAAATATTTGTTTATTCAGAGAAAGTACGTTTTTGCGTCTGATTTCGTAACTTAATTAATAGTTAGCACTAATTAATTAGCATAATTGAGGTCACCACCAAGAACCATTAAGATTGGCACTTAGTTCGTGAAAATCCGATCATTAGAACGAAAGTTTATCAGGGTGATAACTTTTTTTTTTTTTTGCGGACTGTACACATCGAATTTTAAGACTCTAAAGGAAAAATTTGAATGTTCTTCGTAACTTACAAGTTATAGTTGAAAAAACTTACTAATTCATTAAGTTTTTGTCAATAAATAAAATGCCACAACAATTTATCTGTACTTATCGAGCATTTATATTTTGAAAGAGCAATTTAAATTTTGCATTCAAGCTTTTTTAAACTTATGAGTTATTGCTAAAAATATTTTATCATCTAATTATTTGCAAATAGATCATCAGTTAATATTAAGATTTCATATTAAACTATTCATGCATTTCATACATTTGATAAAATTGCCATGAGAAATTGAAACTTAAAATCAAAGTTCAACGAAAGTATACATATTTACATAAATTTTTACCAGAAGTACATACATGAACTTCATGAAATCCGATGATAAATTCCAGTTAACTGTTTCGAACGGAAACTAAAATATAAAGTTTGTTTTTGCTTCTTGGTTTTGGTTTTTGTAATAAAATAAAATACGGAAAATATTTTAATTTTTATTTAATTACTCAACAGTAATTATAAAAATTTATTAACGAATTACCTGTTTTAATGCTATTTGCTTTTCTATCTCATTTTGTTATTTGCTACTATGCTGGCAAGGGGTAGAAAACATAACGATGCGTCAAAAACAAATGAAATTCAAGGACTGAATCGGCACTTAATATTACGCCAATAAAAGTAATGAGTTAATAAATTATTACTTTGTACTGTAATTCGTTACCTAAGTAGGGAGTGATTCCCCAGTAACTTTTTAACCATTCATCAGTTACTAAAGAGATATAGTTATCAATCATCACCCTTCATTAAAATTTAATATCCCGCAATGAACTAATCATGAAGACATGGTTCCCAGTAGAACACCGAACTCAAGCATCACTGGCTGCGTTCAGTACGCGTGTGGGTGATCACTTTGATCAGCCTGCGTAAGGACCGAGGTTGTGCGGTATAGGTCTTCATTGAACTCTTCTACCGTAAAGTGCTCGTTTAACTACCGTTTAGCAATCCCTTTGGCAAAGGATCAAAATTGTGATGGCATGTCTTCGGAACATCATCACGAATGTTTCCCAGACCGTCGCCAATAGCCCATTATGCAACTCTAGTATGCAGCTCCAGTATGGCCTAAATGAACTACCTAACTACCATTATAATTGACTACATTAAACATGAAAGCATTTTACAGTAATTCGTTGTTCATTAAAGAGTAATTTTACAAAAATCAGCGAGAAATCATTATTCGCTATAAAAACTCACTCATTGAAAATTGTTTTAGTAATTTTCTAATCATTTAACAATAATTGAAAAAGAAATTAGTAAGGAATCATCATTTTCAGTTACAATTTTTTAATAAATATTGAATTATTCTTCAGTTATTTTTAATCATTCAACAGTAATAAAAAATTACAATGAATCATTGCTCTGAATTCCAATTGCTTTTAAATTATTGTATTATTTTCAGGTTATTTTGAATTATCAATAATTAAAGAAACCTAATTATAAACTACAAATACTCCAATGTTTACTAAATTGATTATTGAAGCATATTCAGCAATTCCTTAAGAATTGGCTGAAAAATAATTAAGAAAATAATTAGCAAGAAATCAACCTCTATAATTCATTCATAAAAATATAAAAAAATTCTAAACATTTTAAAGTAATTAAAAAAATTTACAAAGAGTGCTACTTTTACTATGTAGTATGAATTATATATTACTTTTACTATGAAAGAATTACTATGTAGCAAGAAATCATCACACTCTATAAAAGTATCGAATTCTCGAATAGTCTTCGTATCGAATATTCTTCGTTTGTTTTGAATTATTCAACAGTAATTAAAAGAATTTATTCCAAATATCGCTCTTCATTATTGTTCATTATAGTATTGAAACATTTCTTATTCATTTCTAATAATTCACCATTAACTAAAAAACAAACAAAGAAATCATTCTTCATTATAGGTCACTTAAAAAAATTCAGAACTCTTCATTATTTTTCGAATCGTTCAACCGTAAATAAAAATATTGGGTTGAATTATTTCTCTACCTTATAAATTAAATGTTATAGCATTTCTTATGATTTTTTTGTGAATTTACCATTAATTAATTGAAAGAAATTGAAAAAAATAATCACTCATAATTACAGCTCATTCATGAAAATTGAAAATTCTTTATAATCTTTTTTTAAATCATTTAATCTTAATTTTCAAAAAATAGCATTGGATCACTATTCTTTTATTATAAAGTGAGGGTTGAAGCAGTTTTTTTAATCAATTTTCTAATAATTCAATAAGAAAAATTTTAACAAATAGAAACGAATTATCACTCTTCATTACAGCTTATTATAAAAAATAAAAATTCATTATTTTCTAAGAAATGACAGTAATTAAAAATTAGTAAGGGATCATCACTCTCCATATAGTTTCTAATAGAAGTACCAATTTACATTGCTATTTTTATAATTATTTAGTTATAAATTATTACTCTCTATTATAGTTCACGAGATTAAGTATTGAAGCATTCCTTAGTAATTTTTTAATCAATTAATAATAAGTATAAAAAAAATAAAAATAAAAATAATATTTTCAAAAACCACGTTTTTGTAGTGGAGAATAATAATTAAAAAACAAAA
Source organism: Parasteatoda tepidariorum (assembly GCF_982258835.1). NCBI lineage: Eukaryota > Metazoa > Arthropoda > Arachnida > Araneae > Theridiidae > Parasteatoda > Parasteatoda tepidariorum. The sequence goes on along the minus strand of NC_141764.1, from coordinate 24,888,146 downwards.
ATTTGAAAAACGAAAAACGTGGAGTGCATGAAATACATAACAGTAACAGTATGTGTGCTCCTGAGAATATGTGTATGTATATCTGTAATTGTATCTGTATGTGGATGTGGTTGTGCATGTGTATGAGTAAGAAAATGTGTATATGTATATGTTATGTATTGTTATGTACTGTTATGTATTTCATACGCCCCACGTTTTTCGTTTTTCAAATTTTTTTTCTAAAAACTATTATTCTCCACTACAAAAACGTGGTTTTTAAAAATATTATTTTTATTTTGATTTTTTTTGTACTCACTTTCAAAATCTCTATTTTTTTCACTCACTGTGCACAAAACTTTTCAACTGACATGTGACACTAATTTGAAATAATCGAATCGACAATAAAAGACAATCGCAAAAATACTAACTTTTCTTTAATTTTAATTTTATTTTACTTTGTATGTCTTTTTTCTCTTCATTTTTATGCATTGTCATTCAATTCGGAACTATGTGCCAAATTTGAAGTCTGTAGCTAGTCGGGAAGTTAGTTTAAAATCGATTACAAAATTCCACCCGAACAGACATACACGAAGGCAAGTTGATATAAACGTGGTAAAAAAGAATCATCGTTCTCCAATAATTCATTCATTAAAACTGAAAACACGTCCGTAATTTTCCAGTCATTCAGCAGAAATTAAAATAATAGCAATTAATCATCACTCCCCATTGTAACTCCTCATTAAAGCATTGAATTATTCCTCGATTAATTTTAATCATTCAACAGCAATTAAAGATCAATCATCACTCACTATTATAAGTTTACTAGTTTTAGAATTGTAACAACCCTTAGTAATTTTTCAGTAATTTTAATTTAGTTCTTAAAAAAATATTAAAATAAAATTTTGCATGCATTAGACTTTTTTTCCTTTTTTTTAAAAAATAAATCATAATTTTAATGTTTTAATAAAATGGTATTTAAAATAATAATAATTTTAAACCAAAAAATAAATTTACATTAGTAGGTTTTAAGTTCTTTAAAATGTGAAATGTAATTTAGTCTTCTGTGGAAATTTGAGCAGTAGAAAAAGCTAATCCAATATGAAAAATAAAAAAAAGGATAAAGAGACTACAAGCGATGCTACAAAGAAATTGGTATGGGACACATTATTAACCGGAAGTATTTATGCCATGGTAGGTTTTGTAAAATATCTTCGATGGATAATGTTGAGAAAAGAAAACAAACATAGCTGTAACTGGTCAAATGAATAATTCTCATAGAAACATTCTAAATGTAAGAAAATCGCGAAATGTATTGTTTTAAAAGGACAATTTTTGAATAAATAATCCGAAAAATAACTTCGGAATTCATCTGATAAAGCCGGATGGTTCTTGTATAGTTTATATTCTTACAAGAAGAAACCATTGTGTTTTTAGATTTACTTCTTTGGCGCTACAGTTTCCGTTGACTAGACGTTTATTTTCTAAGAATTGGGGCGAATAATTTGGCGAAATATCCTCTGGACAGAAAACGTTGCTTTAACATGTATTCTGGTGAAGAATCAAAGTAAATAATAATAAAAAAAAGGAAATAAATAATAAAAGAGAATTTATATCGTACTCTCTGACCCTTTTTGCTAAAAAATGCTAAAATCGTGGCTTTTTGTCACAATGCGTTTTATATTTCTTTTTATCCTCTTTATTTATTTTTCCATGCGTTTTAAAAAAAATGCGAAAGAACCGAAATATAGTCTATTTTAGAGTTCGGAAGTTTCTCGCCAAATTGTTCGGTTTCTCACGAAAAGTGAATAACTGGGAAATTAGTCGCCACTCAAATTCGTCTTTTTTTATTGGGCCATTCGTAAACAATGGCCATTTTCTCAATGACAAGTCATAGATTGTTATGAATTTGATGCTCGCAGTCTTTTACACACAATTTCTTCAATTTTAAAGCCGTGTAAAAATAAATACAGTGCATAAGCTTACGTGTAAAGAGAAAGGGGAAAAAAATCTGTTAGCAGGTGTATAATTCGAAATAGCAGGAAAAAAAACCTTATTAGTACAGAGTGCAAAATAAAAAACGGACCCTTGGTAACTTTTAATTCAATGACCAGACTATCGACTTGTTAGAAGCAATCTTTATGATTAAATGGGATAACCCCTTAATTTTGTGAATTAAATTGGGTAAACGAACCTAAAACGTTATTTCTCTTAATAAATATACCCTAATTCGAACGATTTTTTGTTATGTTGATTAAGAGAAACTGCGTTTCTGTGTCTGGTTTCAAAACACAACATATCTCTAATGAGCATATTTAATATAATTCTCCTCTACCATTGAAAGTAGATCTCATTACGTTAAAATCTGATGATAAGGCCAAAAATTATGTAGCTGTAGCAGTTTTTTTTTTTCTTTTTTAATTTGTGCACTGTGCACTTACGTTTATTTTCATTTATTGTATGATGCTGACGAAAATTATGTTGAATAATTTCAATTATAAAAGATAATTTTTTCTATTTAAAAATTGCAATGGAATAAAATGTTGTTTCTTAGAAAACTATTAAATCCCTCTCTTTTGTATTTTGTCAAAAAAAAATTGCGCGGTTTAATGGGGTATAAGACATTGAATGATTTATAATTAAAACATTTTACGTTTTTATTATACGTCAAATAATAAAGTAAATAAGAAATTCAAAAATATTTTTCTTCAAAAATGTTTAATTAATAAATTGCGAAAATAAATTACTTCACTAAATCAGCTATAGAGATATAATCAAACAATTGTCTAGCTCACTGCAAACAAACCTATATAACTCTTACTCTATATGAAATGTTTACATACAGCATATTTTTTACTTTCTTTTTTTTCTTTTTAAACACATGGCTCGCAAATCCGAAGAAATTTTCTACCAACTTTTCACGCACGAAATTTTTATGCATACATGGAATATTTTAATTAGTATAAAATACATTGCATTTTATAATTTTCTTACAAAAATGTTTTGCTATGTATTTTTGTTTTTAGCACTAGTACATGTTGCTAATTTTTAAATTTCGATTAAAATATTCAATATATATTTAGAAATCTTGCGCACAAGCTTCATTATTAATACTCATATTATAATTTCTTTTCTCCAAATACTATAAAATCTAATAAATGGCTACTAACTTCACACTCCGTTTACCAATCCCAGTGATTGCATCTCATTTACCACTGTATTTTTTTTTTTTTTCAAGTTGATATTTTTCGAAAAAGCAAAGATAATTTTTTCAAGAAAAATATAACTATTATAATTTTATGTAACACATTTGGTTAATATCTTAATTGTAACAATTGATTCGAAAAATAATTGTACTTAAAAAAAATTTATGTTTAAGGAAACAGAATGTGCGACATGGTAAGAAGTTATAAAGAAAAATAAATTTACTTATTAAAAAATGTTCAGTGTTGTTGTTACTTATGCCACTTGGCAATACCAGCAAACCTGCTTGAAATCAAGCAAATTTTTAAGGCAGAGGACGCGTTTCTTGACTTTACAGAGGCGCCATCTATGGCCAAGAATACTACTTCAGCCACACGACTATCGCAGCCCGTTTTTAAAGGAAGACACAATAATACTACATTTATTCCTGTTCATTAACTTGAATCAGAGAACTGTCAATCTCCAATTACGTACCCCCCCCCCCACAGAAATATATTTGCTATGGGAACCTGAAGGCCTTTGTGACCCCGACAGATTTGACGTGCACCCAGGGCCGGATTAACCTATAGGCACACTAGGCACGTGCCTAGGGCCTACGAAATTCAGGGGCCGACGAAAAACTTGGGGAAAAAAAATTTGTTGACAAATAATTTAGCTTTAAAAACAACAAGTGTATTTTGCACAAAATTATGAAGATACAAATAAAAATATAATATTTTACGGTAATAAATTATTTTGCAGAATCTTATGATCTAATATATTACTTTTTTGCGATTTTTGGATTCAACGAAATCTTGTATTATGCTGTCGAATTCCAAACTAAGCAAAATGTCGGATTCAATAGACATAAGTGCGAGCGATGCCAAACGATCTTGATTCATTGTTGAAAGCAAATAATTTTTTATCAATTTTAATCTGGAGAAAGATCTTTCTCCTTCTGCATTTGATCCAAGAATCGACAAATATATTCTTAATGCAATGTGAACGTTAGGAAAAGTATTCACAAGTTTATCTTTAATTTGAGCCTTCAACATTTCTTGTGCAGATTTATGTTCATGCAAATTTGAAAATAGTAAAAATTCATCTACAAAGTTTTCCTCTAAATCGGATGAGTAAATTTTCACCAAATTTTGCGCTTTTAGTTTAATCTCAGATTCTGACAAATTTTTGTGAACAAGAAAACCGAAATTATCGTACAAATCATTGTAGGCTTTACGCCTTTTAGTCATTTCTGAAATTAATACATCTAAAATGGCGTAATACGTTTCCATACGAAGAAAATTTTAGCATATATTTCGAAAAGAGGGGAGGAGTGGGGGAAGGAGGGGAGGGCCCATAAACGGCTGTGCCTAGGGCCTACGAAAGGTATAATCCGGCTCTGCGTGCACCAGTCACCATTTAATACACAAGGTCTCTTCGGCCAGTGGGATTCGAACTCACGTTCTCTCGAACACGAGTTCAACATTCTACCAACCTGGTTATCCCAAACCACGATGCTCAATGTTAAAATACAAAAGGATTTTAAAAACTCCCTTGAGCTCTTGAATTGAACTTTTTATATTTCTAAAAATTTCATTTTAAATGTTAAGATGTTATATTTGGCAAAAACTAATCTATTTTTTTGTTAATTTCAACATAAACTCAAGCGCGAGCATATAAAATAAAGATCTCGGGAGAGACAAATAAAATTTTCTACAACAATAGATAAATAATCATTATTTAAAGCAAAAAGCATTTAAAATATCAATAACTCAAACAAATTGGGATTTCGAAAAAAGTCGTGTAAAAGTTGATGAATAAAAATGGTCTTTTAAGCATATCAAATTTGAACCTTTTAGTTATATGCTTGCTGGTTGTAGAGAGAAAGCCTCAGAATCGCAAAAATAATTTTATTCTTCTCATTCTAAGTTCCATTATATACCTTAATGTTTGTAACCTCATAAACAATTATATAAATAATTTATATTTATTCCCATTTCATGTTGGAAAACTCCTAATCTGCAGAAGGATATATATTATTTGAGTTCGCAATATCTCATACTTCACGATAAAATCGCCTTATTTTGTTACTCGTCCTTTTTTTCCCAACAAAAAAAGTTTTTTCTTTTTCGCTTTTGCACTGAGGAGAAAAAAAGTATTGTCACAACAATCAGAATATTTTAAAATATACCGTGTTTTTTTCGCTTTGGGAATGCAGAAAGGTCGGTAATGTTTACCGAAACGCTTTGGTAATGATTTTTTTGCAATGAATAATAAAATATGGCTTTAAAGTATGTGTGAGGTAAAATTTTGTGAAAGTGATAGAATTTGATAATTTTAGCATGATAGCTTAGATCATGACATAAAAATCATTCATTTGATTAAACTTACTTTTTAGTTTCGTACTTTTTACTTAATTTGTGATAAGAACTGTAATTTTGAAAACCAGAATTTCTGGCAAACCGTTACCATATGAATGAAAAAATTACCAAATGAATGATTTAAATATTGTAAATTTGACTTTAATTATCCAGAATTACGTTTTTTTTTCTTTCTAGATTATATAGTACGGAAACGTCAGGACCATACAGTATGGAAATTTCACCAAAATTTATTTTCTCCGTGAGCAATGGCCATTTTCGTTTACAATCTCATACTTTAATGTAAAATATTAATTGTTTTAGTGTTCTTTTTTTGTACAAGATCCTTCTCCGGAAATTGTTCTTTCGTTTGCAGTTCAGCATTCCAAAGTAAAAATAGATTGTTTTTATTTACATTACTTAGTATTTTTAAATATTAAATTTTGCTATTGTAGTTACGAAAAACTCTCTCACGTACGCCAACTATCCCTATCTATATCCTTAACTACAGCTTTTTGAGGAAATATAAGAAATGGATTATATTTTTAAACCTCTCAGTAACCCTAAATATCACGTTTCACGAATAATACATCAAAAATTATTTATGAATTTAACGTTAAATAAACTTCCTGGTTCATGGAATGGACCGTAAATATTCGATTCTTTTTTTTTTCCTGACAAGAAACATATGAGAATAGTTCTTAACGTATGTTCCCCACAATAGCCACTAAATATTTCTCAAACGATCTCATAATATTACCTTTTTACTCTTGTGCCCACAAAATAGCATAAAACAGGAAACAATGGACAAAAAAGACATTCACAGATGATTTTACTAAGATTAATAAAATTCGAGAATCACATACGAACAAAAATATAATTTCGTAAACGATACTAACCCTTCTTTTAAGGAGTCACGAAATTCCATTTTTGAAAAAAAAAAATTTGTTTTTGTTCGCTTGGATTGATTTTATGATCGCTCCGGAAAATGTTAAATTGGATTTATTTTGTCTTCTTTTGGCTGTATTTTTATGGAATATTTTTTTCCTTCTGGGAAAAGTAAATAGATATTATCGCTAGACTAAATGCTTTTTGAATAAAATAGAATATACTTTATTTTAGCCGATTCCAACCAGTTGAATAATCTCAACCGTGGCTAAAAAAGCTTTATTACGAATTGAATTTAGCGAGATTGAAATATTAAAAGTGTTAATTGTTTTAAAAATTAATATTTTTGGCGATTTTTGAAATAGCTTTTCTAACACTAAAGCACTTCATATGAAATATTGCGCCGTATTTAAGACGTCCAATGATAAAATTAAAAAGCTTTTTGTATTGACAATTCTAAAAAAAAAATAATTTATATTTGACTTAACTTAGCCCATGTTAAAACAAAATATTTTCATATTATTTTGGGAAAAAATGGAGAAATTTAAAATTAAATGGAGTAATTTCTGCTAGAGATTCTAAAATTTATTCCATTTCTTTATTTAAAGTTACTTCATACGTTAATCAAAATGTGAAATGACTATAAATGAAATAATCATTGAATTGGGTATACTATAGCCTACGTCACAGGTTGTGTTATTCCTACTAAATTTAACCCATGAACGGCATTTTCTGCGAGCCTAACTTCAAGCCACAAATAAACAAACGAAGTGTTTGATCGTTTAAATAGCTGCTCGCCAGATTTTATTGCATTATAAAGAAAAGTAATTGATATTCGATTTTTGATTAATAATTGATTTATGTGGATAGTGGCATAGAATTTAGCATTGCGTTATGGTAAATGCTATTCCTACTAAGTGGAAGTAGTTGTGCTTTTTTGTATTATACCCAATTGAAAGCAAACAATTTCTTTACCTTAAATTGAAAACGATTCTTTTTAATTAAACTGAAAAATATTATTTCTTTACGTTGATAACGATTATTTATTATTTAAAACGATTTTTTCTAATTAAATTATTTTCGATGCTAACGACGCCAATCATTTTATTATATGCATTTTTTGTTAACTGTTAACTGTGTAATCACACTGATTTTGACAAATGAGAAACACGTATTTTGATAAATAATGCTGACAATTGCTTTACATTTTCCATGTTATAACACATCTTCATGTTCAACAGACGCAAAGTTATTTACATATATTTTAAATTCTGAAATAATGTTTTTTATATTCATCTAACAAAGCTTTCCTAATCTTTATATTTTTCTAAACCAAACATAAACTTCAAAACAATCGTGCCTACAATTATCAGAAAAAACACTTTCTGGATAATTTTAAGTATGCGTTTTAAAACCTTTTTAAAATGCATTTTTTTTTTCAAAATCAAATATATCCTTTAATACCAAAATACCCAAAGTTTTTTTTTTTTTTTTTTTTTGAAAATAAACGCGTTCTTGATTACTTGGCCCTCAATTTATTTATGGCTTATTTATAAATTTTTCACAAGAAAAACTTAAATTACACATAGAAAAATCTAAATCAATCAAAATACTGAATTTTCAGTTTTCTTCAATTGCATTTCAGAAAACCTTAAATAAAAAAATTTAATTACTTTTCAAAAGAAAAAAAAATTCCTTTTACTAAAAATATGTATTTACTCTTTTTTCATTTTTATTTTTTAAGTCAAAACTTCATGGGAAGATAAAGTTAAAGCATATCGTTAAGCACTACGATCTAAAGAATTAGTTATGAATAAATTTTAAATCGAACCTTATAAAAATGCCATTTCTTTTGTCAGAAACAATCACATCACTCAATACGGCGTTGCATAGTGTTATTGAGAATAAAGGCATAATTGAATATCCTTCGAAAATTCTAAAACTGGTTGCTTTTGTGAGCTTTTTTTTTCATATCGAAAAATGAAATTGCATTTCACTTAAATATGAAAACAGGAAAGTTAGTCCAAATACATCTTCTACTTAACACATGTCACGAACACTCTTTATTTCAGAAAAGGCATTTTCATATTTTCTTCGAACATATTTTTATGTTCGGATATATGTTCTGTAATAACCCTTTCTTATTTTGTAGTCACTTCGAAAACAAGTGTACAAAGTTCGATTTACTTATTCATGTATATATGTCTGTATTTCATACTTTCTTCCCATCCCCTTTTCCTACTTTTCACATTAAAGAGAATTGCAGCTGCTTCTTGCAGACGATTCAAATTTCAAGCACCTGCCCCCTTCCCCTTTTACGTATACATGCATAACTCGTGCATTCTTACCCATATTAAACACGACGCAGCGAAATTTTGATTTTCAAAGTTGGCAGCGATAATACCATTTTCGATATTGGGGAGGGGGAAGAAGAAGGGGGAGTTGAGTTGTGTTTTGTTGTTTACATTTTAAGAGGAGAGTTACTGGGGAAGGCGAAGAAAAAATGCATGGAAGTAAGTGTACTTTATCAGTGAATTCTTTATCATATTCTCGTTACTTTCTCAATCGAAAGGGGTGGGTAGAGATAAAGTTGGGGGTGGAAAGAATTCAATATCATTATTATTATCCGATCTATCTGTCGATGAAGTCGGGATCTACGCGCGGTACAAAGAACGCGTTTGAACGTGCTGGGAGCGTTAGCAAAGGCAGTATTCGTAAAAAAAATTTCCATTTGTCTGTTTTAACTTCATTCTCTTATGATGTAAATATATTCGAAGATATCCTTCTATTTTGCGAAGTGTGTTTTGTTGGAACACAGGAAAATGTTCTATCATTTGCATACTTCCACTAAATACGAAGAAAGTTCGAATGTTTTCGATATTCTTTTTGAAGTTTTAAGGCTTTGTTGAAAGATAAAGAGTTCTATCTGGGATCTGAGTAATTTAGTTTCTGGAGAATGGCAACGTGCGAGATGAGGAAAAAAATGAAGTCGCTTAGTGATAAATGTAGTTTTATCTATTTGGATTTGACGTAAAATTGTTCGGAAGTTTGTGAATAAAAGATATTGTCTCCAAATTTGCATTTTTTAAAATAAAATATTAGTCTCATCTTTTCAGTTGACAAAATTTAACATCTTTAATATTTTTTTTAGTTTTTCAACTTATTATTATTTGTAGATCGTTTGTCAATTAGTGGCAAAGTGAAGGAAAATGTGTTGACATTTTATGTATTTAAAGTATCTTTAAGGTTTTCCTTAAAAGAAAATGTTTTTATTTTTTATCTTATTGACTTTTATTCAAATATATATGTTACTGCAAAAGCCCGAAGCTTGGTAAATACTAGATTTTACAGGTAAAACCTAGGATTTACCAGAGTGACTTGATAACTCCTAGGTTTCATCGCAAAGGCTTAGTAAAAGGCCGAAATGGAATCATACTAAAGCATACTGCGGTTACTTGCCAAGCCACTTTGGTAAAAAGTGGATTTTACCGATAAACCTCTAGGATTTACCGAACTTCAGGTTTATATAACATTTAGTATAGCATACGAAAATGATATTCATTGGCATAAAGCAACGTGGGAACACAAATTATTTTTGTGTCGAAAATTTAAAATAAGGTGTAGATTATTATTTGCATTATATTTTTATATTTATTTGTTTAAGCTGGATGACGCAACATGAAAATCAGGAAGAACAGGAAAAAAAAAAATCAGAGAATTTTAGAATTTAAAGTTTATAGAAAAGTTAATTCAGGTGTACCTACAGTAAACCGTTAAGTTATAAATACTTAATTTTTTTCCTTTCAAAGAATGGAAGGGCAAACAAATTATTACAGGATTACTTAATTATTACAGGATTACTTAATTATTACAGGATCACTTAATTATTACAGGATTACTTAATTATTACAGGATTAATACTTAATTATTACAGGATTACTTATTTATTACAGGATTACTTATTTATTATAGGATCATTGCCTAATCTTGAGCAATTCTGGTATAATTTGTGCGCATTTTGATATTTGGAAAAAGAAATTAAGCATTTGAAACTTAATGGTTTACATTAAGATAACGTAAACTCAACTTTTCCATACTTCAAATTTTAAATTAAATACGTAGATGAAAGAGAATTAGCCCTGAAGGATTTCACCCGCGATATAGCGTCCTTTTAAAAGTGCACCTAAAAAGTTTTGGTTAGCTAATGTCCGTTTTATTCGGAAAATATGTGCATATAACCTCTATCTCACTTAAAAGTTATGTCATAAGAAATACCGATTCTAAGAAAGCATGTTTTTGTTACCAATTTTCTTTCTTTTTTGTTCACGCATCTTGCTTTTTTTTTTACAACCCATGTTGTAATTAGATTGACACAATAAGAAGCAGCAGAAATGCAATGGCCAAAAGGGGAAGAAAAAAAACCCCAAGAAGTTGTAAAGAAGCAACACATAAATGAGTATAATACAATAAAGTAAATTATCACTTACTGTGTGACAGTTGTGATGCGCAGAACACTTAATTGAAATTAGCATCGTTTAAAAAAGGCGCGTGAAAAAAAGGTAGGAGAGCTACCGGGCAGTTTACCTGTCCGCCTAGATCCGATTTGAATTGACGGCCGGTACAGGCATAACCAATTGCCTATTACGAGTGGCGCCGAAAGGTTCAGAACGTGGAATTTCAAAGGCTAATTTCAAAACTTGCGTATCTATTTTTTTTTTTATGGTCGCTACAATGTGGCAAACAACTTATATAAATTGAAAAAGAAATGGCTGCATGCTTGTCGTTCTGTTAATGTCTAATATGAATAATTTATATTCAATTTAGCTACAGTAGCTCCGTGTTATAACGCTCATTCGCACATAAAGACGGAACGAGATCATAAGGAGCTCAATAAGGGGAAGTTATTGTAGTTATATTGAATATAATTATCGTCCTCTGATGTTCTAATATGAAATGAAATTATGTTCAAGTTAGCAACAGTAATGCTAATGACACCCATTACGGCAAAAAGTAAAAAAGATGAGGCGTTATAGCGCAGAACTACTGTATTTAAATTGAACATAATTTAATTTTCCTTATTGTTCAATTAGAAATGAAGTTATATTTAATTTAACAACCATAGCTCCGTGTTATAACGCTCATCTGGACATAAAAAGAAAGAAGTCCGAATGGCGCTATAACGCGGAGTTACAGCAGTTAAATTGAATATAATTTTAATTCCATTACTGTCTAATATGAAATGAAATTAACATTCAATGTAACTACAGTAGATCAGCGTTATGAAACTCTTTCTTGATTCTTTGGGAAAAAAAAGGGGCTTCAAATAATATAATGTCAAGTCACATTTTCAAATGATGCAAAACAGCGTTTTTAGTAAAGATGCTATGATTTCTTTGCAAGCAATAAGATGTCTCTGTGATTGTGCTATTAAAATTAAATTTTTATGCTGCTACGACGGCATGGAAATATATATTAACTCATACTAAAGAGCTGTAAATTCAATGCGATGATATTCCATTCTACCATATTGTGTGGAGCCGAAATAAAAGAACACGGTATGCCAAACGATTTATAGAACAAATCAAAAATTAAAGCTGGCAACGGTAACACGAATTACAGACATAAAAAAAAAATCAAGTTACTGGTTATTTTTCTATCTAAACGTCGAATAATTCAAATAGGTTGAGAAATAGCTCTTTTATTAAAATTTAATTACAATTTTCAGAAATCTTGACAAGCTCGCAAATTCATTAACTTATTATATATCGATAAAAATAGCTATTTCAGAGCCAATTCGAATGAATTTTTTAACAATAGTTATTGGAAAACATATAATTAACTCAAAATTAAGATAATTAAGAAAGTATCTGTGGAAAGGCACATGCACAGGAAGTTCATATCAGTTAAGGACTGACGGTATTCCAACCACGGACTGCTATACAATTCTTTGTGCCAAACTGTAATTAATAATTTGTGTTCACAACCTCAGTACATATTGATAAAAACACCTACTTATGAGTGAAATTTTCGACAATAATTAAAAATTAACATTAACTTAAGGTAAATCAGTAGAAGTACCTGTTCAAAGAAATACCAACAGGAAGTTCATATTAGAGAAACGCTTCGAGTTGCTTACGATGACATTTCCGACTATGGGTTGCTATGTAAATGGGTACTTGCTTGCAACTCGAGAATAAGTTAAGTGATTATGCATAACAATGTCATTTTAAACAGATTTAATTGGATACCTCTAAGCGACGTCACGCGTTACCTTCTGAATCAACAAAAGCCCTTATTTACCTACGATGACGTCACTTTCAGGTAAGCAATGCTACTCTATATCATCTACGGGTTACCTCTAAGCCCTTTGGCAGAATTGTTTTGGGCTATAGGGACAAAACTCTCTAGCACTAATATCTTTCTTCAAGATACTTTTAATAATAACAAACATATATGTTACTAATTTAAAATAACAAAAGCGCTGTGCTTACAACAAAAAAAAAAAAACTATATAATTTTTTTTTTAATTGAACATGTAATAATTTTTTATTCTAATATTATGGGTGATGTTCTCGCATTTTCTTGGGGAGGGGGTGACGTACAAACTATTTCCTTCTTCGAATTTTTTAAATAATCATCATTGTAAAAAAAAGTAATTAAAAATCATGAAATCCAGTAATTGTCCAGTAAAAAGATCGATGACGAAATCACGCGAATCGGACTCCTCAAATGCATGTTTCGTTTTGAGATTAGATTATTGTATTAAATAATATTGTATAAAAAATATCCAAAAACGATTCTATCGAATATGCCAAAAATTCGATAGAATCATTGCCTTAAAAGGCATATACTCAAATGCACGATTCGAATTTTCCATATTGTTTGAAATATATCGGGATATTTGAAATCCACATGGAAAATCAATAACAATAACTGCCTAAAATACAATCGGAACATTACATCGATTTACGATACTATCTGCACATATAGAGTGCATCAAAAAGTGATTACCTAATTGCATGATTCAAATATTACGTGTAAATTTCTGAAGAAAAGTAATTATTGTTACTATGTCGCTCTGATTTTGCCAAGGGGCCTCTAAGTTAGTAACTTCTGTACTAAATCCCCATGAATGTTACTTCCAAGCAATATGGATAATAAATGACTAATATTAAACACTTGGAATTAAAAGGTAATAGACTCTTCTAAAAGTATTAATATTCCATGTCTGAGTAGTATCATAAATTAAAAAAAAACTACGAAAAATTAATGAAGTACTACTACTCCATTGAATTAAGTTGTCAAAATTATTCATCAACTAATCTTCTATCGCCATACATGCCAAATTTGTCCACAGATTTCTTTTAAAAACTTCATTCCGCTATTTTAGAACACAGCGGGATGAAACGAATATTCGACGCTGCTACAAAAATTAATAACTTCTTAGAGAAAAAACGAAAGCTTAGAAACACAGCATGCGCCATTTTTTTCCTACCCACCTTAAGTCTTTTAATTTAGTTCTAAAGTAACAATTCAACCTGTCAATCAAACAGTCCGCAAATCAGTGGGAGTATCTTCGCTACCGGGCATATTCTGTCTGCTTTTATTTATTTCAGTTTTTTGAGTTATTATTTCCTTTCTCACTTTTATACCTAATTTAGCGAGGGAACTTTTTGTACTTTTTTTTTTTACACGATTCTTTTAGTCGAGTTGTGTGAGAATTTAAGAACGTCTTTTGAAATCTTTCTGTAATTGAATATGTTGGTCTATAATTAGTGGGAAACGCCGTCAAACTGCTTTCTTTATCTATTATTTTTGGCGAAAAAGAGGGTTTTTTCTCTTAAGTATTCAATTAATTTAGCACGCACATAGTTATCACAATAGCAAAAAATGTGAGCAAATTATCCATTATATATTTTTTCTTCTGATTTTTGTTAAAAATGTGTCTTTAATGTTTAAAGATAATTTGTGTCAAATTCAGATGGCTTTTTTTTTTTTAAATGTCATTTTTTTTTACAAAAAAGGAAAGAAAAAGGATTTGTTTTAAAAAATTTTTACGGAAAAAAACGTACAAATTTAAGAATAATATAAAAAATTTTTTTTGCTTTTTCTTCAACAATTAACTCTAATTTTTGTGAACACAACTCTTACTTAAGTGTTATTTTTTAAAGCAAACTGTTATTAAGTAATATAATTTTAATTAATTTTTATGAATTGAAAGGATATTTTGTTTTTATAATTAACACGATTTTTGTAACTGCATACAACACTGTTATTCTACTTAACTACATTTATTTTAAGCATTTTTTTCTACATTGTAATTTGATAAGCGACATAAAAAAAAAAGTTTTTGGAATAATTGCTACATTACAGTTTGGACAATGACATACAAAAAATAAAAGCTCTCGGAATTTCATTTATGTATTAATTTATAATTTATTTAATGTGAAAAATTAATATAGTTTTGTTAGTGACTTAAGCAGAATATAAGCTTTGTTTTCTTTTCTTTTTGAGGAATTGCTACATTGTAGTTTTGTTAATTACAAAAAAAAAAAAAAAAAAAAAAAAAAAAAAGACAAACTTTCTCCTTCTCTTTCTCTTCCTCGTATTCTTTCTTTCTTCATCTCTCTCATTCTCTCTCTTCATCTCATTCCCCATTCTTTCTTTCTTCCTCCTTCTCTTCCTCGTATTCCTTATTCTTTCTTTCTCCCTCTTTCTCTTCTCCTCTCTCTCTCTCCCTCTCATTCTTTCAATATCTCCTCTTTCTCTTCCTCTCTCTCTCTCCCTCTCATTCCTCATTCTTTCAATATCTTCCTCTTCCTCTCATTCCTCATTCTTTCAATCTCCCTCTTTCTCTTCCTCTCTTTCTCTCGAATTTTTTATTTATTTATTTACTTACTTATTTCAGGTATAACTGTATAGCAGTTTTGGTTAGTAACATAAACAAAATAAATGTTTTATTTAATTTTTTTATTAAAGTTTTTTTTCTTTTCTTTTTAATTTTTGCATTGGAGTCGGTGTGTAACATAAACAGAATGAAAGATCTTTATTCGTTTTTTTTTTAGAGAAATTAGTTTTACTACATGAATATTTTCCACAAAAGTGACAAAATGAAAATCAAAAATCTGTTTTTCTTTTTATCATTTTATGAGTGACTGAACTACCTGTGGATTAGGCATTGGTTAAACCGGTTTGCTATCCAGAAAAGCAGTCAGGCTGATTTTTTGGAACTAACTCATTTAGGTTGATTATTTTTTCAGTATCTGCCAAATCAGTTAGTTTTAAGTTAAGTAGCCTCAAAAATATAATTATTACCTCTAGTATACATAAAAATATAATTATTACCTCTAGTATACATTATTATAGAAATATAATTATTACCTCTAGTATACATTATTATAGAAATATAATGATACTAGAAAGAAGCACTTATAGATATAAAACTATGTTTCATCAGTGGAAGTTTAATGCTGTTGTTGTTGTCGTTGGTCATTAAGGCAGAGGAGCTGCGATTGCTCTTGTTTTTCAGTGGCGCCATCTATGGCCAAAAATTCGACATCTGCCACACCTGTTTATAGAGCGGACCCATTCATACATCCATCCACAGATCGTAATTTAGACCTGAACCAGAGAACGATCAATCTGAAATTCAGTACTCCCAGAGATATAATTTGTTATGGGAGGATGGAGCACTTTGTGACCCGACAGATTTAACGTGCTCCAGTCACAATTTACTACACGGAGAGTTATCGGCCGGCTGGATTCGAACTCCTGTTCTCACGAACGAGAGTCCAGCGTCCTACCAACCAGGCTATTTCGGATCAGTTTAATGCTTGTTTAATGATATAAGACTGCAGTTGAAATAAGGTACTAAACTAAACTCAGTGGCACGACAGCCCATAGAGGACCAAGGCCTACTATGCTCATCTCAGTTTACTTGACCTTTGACGCTGGGATGCAAGAGCATATGTTCCGGTTAGGTGGTCAGCCGAACGCGAAACCTCCAGTGTTTAGTTCCCAAGCATGCTCGGTACTCATTTATCGACCCACTGAAGGGAGCTGAGTCAACCTTGCCCGGCCTCAGGATCGAACCTAGGACCTGTGGCACGGCAGGAAATAAGATACTCTGTTGGATTAATTTTATCTTAAACTGTTGGTTCAAAATTATTGATACTAAAACAACTTCCTTTTTCCTGAAAAAAACAACAACTTAGGAATTAATGTACAGAGTGCAAAATTAAAAACGAACCACCTTGACTAACTTTTGATCTGATGATCACGTGATCTAATGATCCAAGACTCAATCTTAAAAGTTCAAGGACATGATTTCAAATATGCTAGTTCACTAAAGCAGACGATAATTTAAGTTAAAAATTCAAGCACAAAAACGTACTTTCTCTGAATAAACATAATTTTTTTTAACGGATTCGGATATCTGATCCTCAAAATATTGGGACTAGCCGGAATCCGGGAAATATGCTCTCCATAACTTGGTCAGGAGAGTTGTTCAAAGTTTGGCCCCTTTAAAGTCAATTTTTAAATTTTTTGCGTGTTTCGCCAAGTCGAGAACTTCTTAAGCGAATTAAGATTTTTGTTTACACAAATATAAAAATCGCTGAAAAATTTTGAGTCGTAAAGTATAAAATTTTTTACATCATTTTAAGGAATGCAATTATACACGGCGAAATACATAATTTGAGTGAAATCGGTCGTATAAGTCCTGAGAAATCTAATTTTAAAAATACAGCTTCTTTAAAATTATGAAGAAAAAAAATTTTATAGTTTACAATACAAATTTTTTTCCAAATTATTAAATAAAATAAGAAAATATAATAAATATTAATTAAAATATTTCTTGTAAGGAATTATAATTGGATAACAGAATTTAATAATTGTGTTCAAATTTTTTTTAATTCGCTTAAAAAGCTCTCAAGACATGGAGAAATACGCAAAATTTAAAATTAACATTGAGAAAGTACGTTTTTGTGTCTGATTTCGTAACTTAAAATATCGCCTGTACTAATTAATTAGCACACTTGAGGTCATCCCATCGAACCTTTAAGAATGAGTCCTAGAAGGTAAAGATCCGATCATTAGATCAAAATGTATTTAGGTTGGTCCATTTTTTATTTTGCGCACTGTACTCCTATACATGATTTCTTCAAAATTACCGTTACGAGCCGTGATGGCTCAGGGGATAGAGTGTTCGCCTTCCAATGAGGTGAACCGGGTTTGAATCCCACGATGGCTGGTCGATATGAATCCGCATCCGGCTTGCACCGACCACAGTACTGACATGAAATATTCTCAGTGGCAGACGGTTCATGGGTTAGAGTCACTTTGTCGTCAGGCTAATCGTGGGAGGTTCTCGTGGTTTTCCTCTCCATGTAACGCAAATGCGAGTTAGTTCCATCTTAAAGTTCTCCACGAAGGAAAACTTCTCCCAATGCTTGATCCAGGAGTTCCCTTGTCTTCTGGATTGGGTTCAAAATTACAAGGCTACGGAGTTGAATATTTGTAGTCGTAAATCCAAAAATTGGGACGGCTGTTCAACGACAGTTATAAAATAAAATATAAAATAAAATTACCGTTACAGCGCTGTCTATGCTTATTTTCAAAATGGCGCAAGAAGTCAATGCGGAGAAAAGTCACATTTTTCTTAAAAACGAAAATCGTTTGTGGTCCAATTTTTTAATATTTGAAAACTTACTCCAATGCTGCATTATCTGGGCTCATAAAAAATTTGCGAAAACTAAGAATAAGACAACGATTTTGATCATTTTAATCTAGGTGAAAAAATGTCGCCAAATTTGAGATTTTTTAAAAATATTTAAGTCCGTTCTAAGGCGCAGATTATTCTCCACAGCAAGATGATATATATAGTTTAAAGTCATCGTTTTTCTTTAAGTGTGAGGCAATTAAATTGTGAATTTTTTCTTTTCTTTGGCGAATTTAGTTTGAACTTGGCGAACTTGGTACGTGAAAATCCAATAAAAAATTATAAAGGTTTTGGTCTTTTATTTCGAAAATGCATATAGCTAATTTTTGTCACATTTTTATCAGAAATAAATTGAAATGTCGTTTCTAAAACTTTGATTGAGGTTTGTATTGCGTATAAGTAAAGATAAAAGCTTATATAAAACTGCTTATTAGATAAATAGAGTAGGTAGAAGCTAAAGGTTGAGGTTTTGTTGTATTAGAATAATAATTACATTATTAATTACAAAACGTTCTTATATTACATTACAAAAAAGATGAAATCGCTACTTTCCAGGGATTCGGTGCAACTTTTAATTGAGAAGAAAATTAAAATCGGATCTGAGCTTTCGGAAAAGTGTGGAGTAAAAGTTGGATTCGTACGTTTTTGCTACCGAAACAATAAGGCTACTCTAATCACATGTGTATAACAGCACGCTGTGATATTAGGTTTAACTCCTAATTGGGCTATGGACTCATAGTTTTCCTTCACTATTTAAATATAATTTATAAAATTCGAAGTTAAGTGCCTATTCTTCGTGCGGAGAGCAAAAAATGGTAATAATCAATAAATTAGTACTAAACAACACTACGAACTCATGCACAAAACTGAAACTCATGTATCGAGACAATTAATAAAGCACAGAATTAATATTACCCTTCCCGGCGGCTTTACATTATTAGATTAAGCAAAAATAAAATTTTTTAGAAGTTCATTCCATTAAAATAAAGATTAACTGTAATCAGCATCATTTGTCATGATACTGTTGCTCGAGGCCAACTCATAAATCAAATTTTACCACAACCAGCAATTTTCTCCGGTAAAAAATTGTTACGTCAATATCTACAGTATAGTACCTATATTATATTGATATCTACTAAAAACAGTACTTATTACTATAATTCTAATATTACTACTTACCAAAATAAATTAGTCATCACTAGTGTCAGCATTAGTATGGTTATTATTCTACTGTTTCTCTGAACGACTAAGTACCGTTTGTCATAAAATTTGCTTTCATTTTTACTTTTTCAGAAACGTGCTTTAAAAACACAATTATAAACAAAACGCGTGATTGCAGATTGCTTTAGAAACACTAATTCGGTGACGTAGTCTCACATGCCGTCCTAGATGATCAGTGAGCTCTTGAAAGAAAATAATTATTAAAATTAAAGAGTGAGCAATTTTTGATTGATTATAGAACTGTAAGCTAGCAAACATCTCTGGTATTATCTTTTAAAGATTTGAGAAATAAAATCGAATGCAGTTCAATTCATAACAATGGCTAATGTTAAATCAATATGAAAACATCCCTCCCGAACGGAATAAGTTTTTTTCAAAATTTTATTTTATAACCGTCGTTGAACAGCCGATTTTTTGAGTTTGCGACTACTAATGTTCCGTAGCTTCGAAATTTAAAACTCCTGGATCAAGTATTGTGAGAATTGATACTTGACGGGCTTGGCTTACTCGAAATAGAATGGAAAGAATAGTTGCTAGCGTAAACAAATGCCGAGTTTCAACAACCAATCAGGGTCGAGATACCCACACTATGTCACTTGTAGGTATCCCATTGTTTATTATCTCGTGTTATGATTTCATTAGATTCAATATGAAACTTAAGTAGAATAATTATTCTAGCTATTCTAGTAGAATAATTAAACTTGAATAATTATTCTAGCTCCTCAAAAAAAAGCTTTCTTCAAATAAGTTAGATATTCCGAAGTGTGTTGAACCATAATATCGTTTAAACTTGTCTGAATAAGGTGTTAAATGAAACCATTGATTTTGATAACATTGTATTATAATTTAACATAAGTAGAAACCTGGTACAATTTAACACCTTATCAATTTGATCATATTATGGTTTAACTTGAGCGAAAACATAATTCAATGTAACACCTTATCAATGAGATAACAGATTTCCGCTGTATTATGGTTCAATTTGAACGAAAATCTAGTGCAATTTAACATCTTGCACCTGCTTTGCACCTTATTATAGTTTAACTTGACGGAAACCTGGTTCAATTTTCACCGTATTATGATTCAACTTGAGTGAAAACCTTGTTTAACACCTTATGAATTTGCACCATATTACGGTTCAGTTTGAACAGAAAAATGATTCAGTTTAACACCTTATCAAGGTTGCAACAAATTCAAACTCTAGCATGGCTTAACTTGATTGTTTCAAATTTACAACTTAGCATAGTTGCAACAGATTTGCGCCGTAATATTGTTCAACTTGAATGGTAGTCTGGTTAAATTTTACACCATATCCAGGTTGAAACAGATTTACACCATATTTGGTTTAATATGAATGAAAATCTGGTTCAATTTAACACCTTATCATAGTAGCAAAAGAACTGCAGCCTAATATTGATAACCTTGATTAGAAACTTTTACAATTTAACACATTATTGATGTTGCAACAGATTTTCACCGTAATATGCTTCAAATTAAACGGCCACATGTAGATTGTAACAGATTTGCACCGGATCAAGCAGCAAATAATATGCTTCAACCTTCAATCCATTTTTCTGAAAGTGTACTTGTTAAGAATTATTTTCAAAAACAATTTTTAAAATTAATTTTACAAACATATAGGTAAAAATTAATAAATGCGGTATTGAATATTTTTTTACAACATGTAATTCGTTTTGGTTTGAAAAAAATTAACCCATCAAAAAGTTAATTTGCTTAAATCATAGACATCAGAAAATCTTTTCTGTAAGCGAAAAAATTATCTTTATATCAAACGGACAACATCTTAGACCATTTTTAAACATCATAATTTCCTTTAATACATCCTGTATTGCTCACAATATCAGGAGTAATTATTAAATCAGTTACTTATACATATCAAAATGCAAGTTTTTTCCTCCTGTATCTAGAAGTTTACGATTCCTTCCAAATCATTAATTATACCTTTATAAGAAAGAAAAAACTTCATTAAAAAGATACACGCCAAATGGCAAATAAATGAATACACGCTGAGTTTCTTTAATTCTTTAATATTCCAAATCACATTTGGAAACAAACAGCTGCGATGTCCATTTGAAAACCTAATGAGTATGATCTTTCTCCATCTCTCAAATGTCAATCAAAACGCGCCGTGAAGTTGACATTTTCATTTCAAAATCGTACCTTTCAGTCGCCAAACAACAGCCAAATCATTCAATTCACGCTCAAGTCTTCTAATAGTTTATCTTCAATATTGGATGTGTTCACAGATAATAGTGGATACTTTTTTTTTGTTGCTTGCGAATCAAAGCCAAGGACTTTTAATATATTATCTTGTCATAGTGTCTTAAATAAAGGATTTGTGAAGTAGCGCATTTATATTTCCTCATTATGTTTTTACCTGTTTATACTTATAAACAGGACAATATTTCTGAAGAGGGAAAATTAGAGCTTTTAATAAGGAATCTTCTGGGATGGTGGTATTATATCTGTCAGTCATAATTTGACAGTTATTCATCGTTCTGAAGGGAAGTATAAGACAACATTTATTCAAATTATTGATTGACAACGTCTGTATCTGGTTTTAAAATAGAAATTGTCGTTAATGTAGTATTAAGCAAAGGTTGAAAAGGTTTTCTTTTCTTTTTGTGATTTTTGCAACGACCTAGAAAAATGAAAAAAGAATTTTTTTTTTAATTACCACAAAAAGTTAGGTAATGTTTGTCAGCGATTTCAAGATAAAATGTGGTTTATACTTGAGGAAGTGTCATTAAAAAAATTATATGGCCACAAAAGGTTTCTAAAGAAAATTTTAATATGAAACATCATTCTGATATCAACATTAATAGTTTTGATCTGAACTAGTCAGGAATTGTTATGCAATTTTGATGATATTTTTTCTTAAAATTATAAATTTTTTTAATAATGTGGCAATTGTTTTCATTTTCGGAACTTGACATCTTCAAATATTTTTTCCGATTTAAAACTTATAACATAGGAACTTTAACATACCTAAATCTTAACATAAGAAGATTGGGCAGTTATATAAGTTGTCTCTCCATGAACGTCCATAATATATATATATATATATATATATATATATATATATATATATATATATATATATATATATAGTTATAAGAGATTTGCACATTGGTGATCAAAAATATCAAAATATACACTAACGTGCTTAAGTATTTGACCAAACTCAATATTATTGATTGTTTATATGAAATATAGTAAAATAAGTATAATAAAATGAGCATAGGTTTAGCATATTTATTTACCGAGTCGTAATTGTGATTTTCTAATATATACTATTAGTTTAATATTGACATTTATTTTTGTTGAATTTGTTCTTACATGATTCGAAATAAGAAAAATATTAAACTTAACTGCGTACAAAGGTTAAAATTTTTCCACAAGAAGTTTTACATTTACAATTAAATAGAAAGAAGATTAAAAATTTTGAAATCATGTGTGAGATATATGTTGATACAATTAGGAACAATGGAAAAAAAATAATATTAAAAATTTTTTAAAAATAAATAAATAAAAAGCATCCATGGAGGTTCAGTTGCTTTTCTCAGATTGATCAAAAACTTAATACGCTAATGTAGGAAGAAAAAAAAATAATTGAAATCCAATGAATTATCACTGAGGTCTGAAAATATAAAAATCTATTTGATTTCCGGAAGTAAGGAATATCTTGAAAGGGGATTATTAAAAATTCCACCAAATTCAAATTGGTGTGTCAAACAGGTTTTGCTGTTTTATATCCCGTTTTTCTCAGTAGAAATTCGAGAGATTAAAGTTTTCGTTTCTTTCGCGTTTGAATATTCTTGATGTGCATATTTTTGACCTAATATTTTACAAGGGTTTCAAAAATATACATTAAGGGTGGTATGCAGAACACTAGATATCATAAGATAAAACGCAAAATTCCATGCTTTTTGTAACAAAAATTTTCGACAAGAATCATTCTCGAAAGTGGTGCAATATATATGATATGCACTATATTGAAAAAAATCCTCACAAAAGTTTCGTTTCTTACGCTTTTAAATAGTCTTAATGTGTATGTTTTTGACCAAACATTTTACAAAAATTTTAAAAATATATATTAAGGGTGGTATGCAGAACACTATACATCATAAGATAAAGCTCAAAATCCATGCTTTTTAACACAAAAATCATTCTTGAAAGTTTTGTAATACATATAATATGCGCTATATTCAAAAAATACTCACAAAATATCGAAATTCAAACATATTATTATTGCAGTACTGTTTCCTTACTGCGTAACCTAAGTAATCCTGCCATAATTGATTTGCATTTTCATATTTTGCAAGAAAAAAAAATCAACGCTTGAAACTTCATCGTTTACCTGAACTTGCTTTCCTCTAAACTTTAAATTGCCAATGGAGGTGGAACGGAACTTGACATGAAAAGTTCTTTCAAGTTCAATTATCTGTAGTGCAAATTAATCCTCCAACTTACACGATACTATAATATATGATTCAACCGTAACAGAAACAAGAGTCAAATCAACACCTTTTAATCGTCGCACTGAATTTGTATACGATATGGATTGCTTGTAAGTGTAAACAATAAACAAAAATGATAAAATCGGAACGTAATTTTGAAAACTTCCGGTGTATCTTTCCGCTTATGCTTACGAGACGTGTGAACAGGCTTGATATTCTTGGAAGTTTTATTATTGTGTTAAAATTGCTCATAATTTTACCAGGATAATTAATTTAAAGATTTCAGCTGTGGTGTAGCGTCTTCTAAATTGTCATAGGGATGGAGGCAAAAGGGGAAGAATCTAAATATGCTTTTAATCCTGTTTATTTAATTTTCATAAATAAACTGATGCTGAATATTTATTCCACTAGGTAGTTTCTTTCGAATAGTGTGAATTGTAAGACAGTCTCTCAATCAGTATTTAATAAAAATAGAGCCTGTTATTCTAGCATTTTTATTCATATTTTTTGACGAAATTATCGAAACAAAAGTTTGGAATTTTTGATAGTTAGGTGAATATTATGGGTCATTCTCCATAAAGTGATGTCACTTTTATATTTCTGGCCTTTATTCATTTAATTTTCTATATAATGATTTATATTTTATTTATTTTTGGAAAAAAAAGCTATTAAAATCCTCCAGTTACACGTCTTTAAAGCAATAATTATTTATTACATAAAAAAAATTAATACATATTTAATAATACTTTTGTATAAATTAATTGTTTTATAAATAATATGATCAACAGCTAAATTTGTTAGTAAAATCCTTAAAGTTAGAAAATCCTAGTTAGGAAAATCCTTAAAGTTAGAAAACATACACAATTATAGTGAAAAAACATCCAAAATGATAGGAAAAAAATTAATAAAAATAACAGCATTGTCACACTCAGAAAAAAAAATAGCCTTACTTTGCTGGATTGATTTTATCAAATTTCCCTGATTTTCGTAACCGGTGTCATAAATTTTATTAATAATTTTTCAATTATATTTTATACTGAATTCATAATAATGTTCATAAATTGAATTATAAACATTAAAAAAAATTATTATTACAAGAAAAAATGTTTGTGTACTCAAATTATTTTCCCTGACTTTTCGACTATTTTAATTAAATTCCCCGATTTTTCCATATTGATAAAATTCCTTTTCCTGTGGATACCGTGAGTAAAAAAAATTTCAGGGCATACTGGATAGAAAATATGAATTTTAAGGACTAAATACTTAAAAGGGGGGTAATAGAAATAAAGAGGAAAAATAGGGTGCACTGACAAAAACCCTGCCAGAATTAGGGAATATCAGATTTCACTTTGTCGTATTTCTAAAATAGTGGCTAAACACTATCATTTCCACTTCGATTCACTGACGATTAATGTTAAATAAATAAATAAAATACTACGATTTCTCCTCATTTACAACTTTGACACCAGCACATGCTAGTTGTTGATGTTTGCAAGTTAATGAGAGATAAATAAATACTTCACGCATATTTTGACATACACCAAAGAAATACGTGAGCACAATATTCACAGAAAAAATGTCAATATTTGCCAGATTTGGGTCAGTCACAGAAATTTTTTAGAGTTAAAATAAACTGGGTGTTACGTAATCATCTCCCTTAAGGGACACAGGACCTTGAAATCATAAAATTTTCAAAAAAAAATTTTTTTTTGTTAAAAATGTAAAGATAGTCAGCCTGAATCATGTGTTGTTCAAATTTTTTCGATACGATGATTTTTTATGATTTTATAGCTATTTTTCTGAAAAGTGGGCGTGGCACTTTTGACGTTCCATAAGCTGTCTGTTTGTTTACATTGTAGTTATCAAGCTTATTTTGATTTTTTTTTATGTTCAAATCAATATTTCTATAAAATATCTTTTAAATAGTATAATGTGACACTGTTTGGCAACGCCAAATTAACTTTAACCGTACTTTTGTTTACATTTTCGCATTTGTTTATGTTTATTTTTTGCGACGTTTGCTATCATATTCGATCTCGTATAAAATATCTTATTTGTTGATTTTTTTCGTTGTTTTGTTTTATTTTCATTATATTTTCGTTATCTTTATTATATTAAGAATACATCGGAAGTTCTTTTTATATTTTAAGCATGATATTATAGCTATTACAGTGAGTTTTAGTTAATTTACACAAAAAAAGTAGTTTTTCTGCGTTAACTTTTTTTGCATAATTTACTTCTATAATTTGTCCCTTGTGTCTGAATATTTGAAAATTTTGCCTGAAAATTTTTCATATGCTTCATATGACTGTTATAAAGACAATGTAGCATTGTTTTCACGAAATATTAATTATAAAGTTTTTTATACAACTTTAACTGTAGGAGGAAATGAAAATTTTCGAAAAAAAAGCGTCGGAACTAAAAAAATTTTTTTTTCTCAAAACCTAATGAAGTGAAACAATAACTGATGCTAGAGAGTCTTTATATCATCATTATCTATCTATAGAAAAAATTTTAAATAATTTAGATGAAATTTCAGGCGCAAGGGACAATTTTTGTATTTTTTAAAATTTTCATATTTTATTAAATTTTAAAAAAAATTTTGACCAAAATTGTTTTTACTTGGCCTATTTCCTAAAATATGCTAAAAAATAAATAAATTATGTTCATAATGGTAAAATTAAATTAAAAAACAAGTTTTCATAAATTTTCATTTGAAAGGTCCTGTGTCCCCTTAAGCGGGAAGGAAAAAAAAAAAAAAACACACAAACATCACCATCATTATTCTTTTGAAGAACATTTCTCCCATGCATTGTACTTCATCGTGCAGCAAGATCTTAATAAATAGTTCAGTATTCTAATTGTTTTAAAATCGTCATTAATAGAGTCCAGCTCTAATAGCAATTGGCTTGTGTTGGGCTAGTAATATCTAAACGGCAAGTATGCCGCACAAATCTCAATTCTATCACTTCATAAATTTTGAAAATTTCCATAGCTGCTCTTTTTCAGCAAAAAAAACATTACAAAAATATGATAAATCCATATGGAAGTCAAAATAAAAAACAGCTAAACTAGCTTGATTGCCAGAAGAAATTTAGGAGAGTTTGAAAGGATAGTACCTTCTATTTTTTTACAGCAGCATTACTGGTTTTGAGTTGTTTAATCTCGCTCACCTCAATAGTGATTCCTCAGATGTTTTTCTTTCACTTAAATATTATTTATAGACTTCCAATGTGCAATTTTTTAAAATTTTCAATTTTTGAAAAAAGGGTGGCATTGTAGAACCACCAGCGTTCATGTATATAGTATTTTACAAAAATACCCTTATTTACGATCTTATCAGAGTAAATGACAATGATAACTGGATGAAGGTAATCTAATTATTTTCTAATGGCAAAACTACTAGGACCTATAGTGAGGCTTTGACGAGAACTCCTCGACTAAAAGTTTGGGTCTGTCAACTACTAGGACCTATAGTGCGGCTTTGATCCTCGACTAAAAGTCTGGGTCTGTCCGCTGCTATGGTAACAAGGAAGAACACATCTCTAATGAGGGTGAAATGGAGGAATGAAGGTGTCGATTGGTTTACTCACGCCGACATATGTCAGTATTAAGACAAAACTATTCATCCCACACCCCTATTCGAAGTGACTTTTCCTCGTTACCATAGTACCCACCGGAACGCGAGCTGGGTCTGGAGAAGTTCTCCTGAAAGCTGCACTATATTACTTTTTTTTATCAACCTGTAATCAGGGGTACCACACCAGAAGCGTTTCAAGACAAAACATGTTTCTTGACCAATTAACACGATGTAGCACTATTTTGAAGAATTTTTCAGAAATTTATAGCCCACTTTCCATGAGAATGGCCCACATATTATGCAAGAAAAAATTTCTTAAAAAAAAAAAACCTGCATATTTTTTTTTTTTTTTTACATTAATTGCTAAAATACACTATTGATTTTTCTTTCTTTTTTGGAGCCATGCAATGCATATTTACACTTCATTATTGGTAATGCTTTATCATAGATCTATAAATTTGATATTTTAAAAAATAATCTTAATTTAATAGGGTGCATAGCCAAATCTCTAAACAAAAATAAGCACATTTAAAGTACTTTTTAAGCTCCATATACATTAACAAAATGCAAAATAATTTTCAAAGACTTTACTTGATCATGATAAAAAAACTAGCTTCTGATAAACTTTTTTCCTGATTATATTAGCCACCATTAAAAGATAGAAAGATTTTTCTGTTCGATTTCAGAGGGTGGAAAATGAAGCCTGAAATTGAGAATACCGTGCAAAATGCAGCAGAGTAGCACATGAGTGCAAGAATCTCACCAAATCCAGCACAGTAGAAGCACATGTGGACTTACAAGTATCTCATCAAATATGTAACATGATTGGCGCTATCATACGTTACAGACTATTGTTATACGCCGAAAAGGATTGTAGTTGAATAAATTGTAAAAACGTTAAATAGAACAATGTGAAAACCACGCTTTTGCATAATACGCAGCGAAAATCGACATGGTAAAGCAAAAAAATTCATTTCCGAAAAAGGAAAATTAAGCACTTTTTAAAAACACCCCATGAAAAAAGCACTTTTAAGGGCTTTAAAAAAAAAGCATCTTTAAGTACTTTTTTAAAACGCTACACACCATGTTTAACTTTGCCCACAACATCAAAATGTTGCAGGAAAAAAAATACAAACTAGAGCAGATTTACACTGAACAATATTTGTTTCGATAAGCAGATCTTGAAAGTCGATCAATCCCATTCTTTCATTGTGGTGCGACATCATTGCATCATAATTTTGAAATAATTATGAAAACAATGTCTTCATAAATAGTAATAATTTATTTATTTATTTTAACATAAAATAATTATTACATTTTTCAAAAAAAGTTAAATTTGTAAATTAAAGCTGAACTTGAAAATAAATATTTATTGGAGGACGGAAAATCATTCCACTGCGCTTTTCTCAAGACTAATTTCAGTCCTCAGGACTGAAGAGTGGCACCCATATGTAACGTAGAATTAAAAAAAAATATTATAACAAATTTTTCAAGTGGCTAAGATATTACCTACTTTCAAAAAGTAAAAAAATAGATGTTTTGAGATTTTAAATTGAAAAATAATCACAGCGGAGATATTTATGATGGCACAAGACTAGATGATATAGTTTAATTATATATTCATCAAATACAAAGTTAGAGACAAAATGTACAAATAACAAATGATAACAATAAATAAACTCAATCTGGAATAAAATTCTCAACAAATATGCAGAACTATAGAAAATAATTTATTTACAGATATTATCACAGAAAGAAACTGATATATCCTCTTGAGACCTAGATCATACTGGATAACATACTGCATAGTAGCTTATTTCCAATGGATAACATGCTGCAAAACAGCTCGTTTCCAATGGATAACATACTTAATAGCAGCTTATTTATACGGATAACATCATAAATGGATAACACTTCATTACCAATTGATAACCTTAGAGATATAAACATTTTAGGTGTTGATTATAATTACATGAACAAATAAATACCTAAAGAATATTTTTCAGCTTGTACATTTTTCCAAATGTGTAAAACTGCAATCGATCTAATCTTTGACACCTCTGATTTTAATTTCAAGAACTAGATTTTCGAAGCCTGATAGTTTCTTTGCATGTGCAAATCAATAACTTAAAAAAAAACTAAATTTCATTCTTCAAAAGAAACATACATAATTTAACCCTAAATTGCACAGTTTTGAATTTCATGAAAGATTTGTTAAAAAGTGAAGTTTAGAATAGTTATTTAGTAAATCAATATAACTTAAGCAGCCTCATGGTTTTATTGTATCTGAAAAATATAAAGAGCAAATTTAAGTTTGAATTAAAAAAAAAATAGACACACAATTACTTCCTCCAAAATTAAACTCTAGTGAATTTCAAGAAAGGATTGCTAAAAAGTTATAAGGAAAAATTTTATAGCAAATAAACAGTATTTTATTAGCCTAATTTTAATTGCAAAATTTAAAAAAATAATTTGAAAAATTATTATGTCTTTACACACAGGGTTACATTATTGCTTATCATATAATAATATAAAGATAATAATTTTAATAATTTAGAAGCCTAATAGTGTTTGTTGCACAATCACATAATGCATATAGATACGTAATATTCTTGTTTGTTGTTTGATAAAATTGTTGAAAATTAGAATTTACATATGACTATTCAAATAAAAAAAAACTTTTATTTTTTTCTCTAATGACTAAAGACAAATATTTGCTGCAGTCAGTAAAATCTTAGGTCTCAAGAAGAAATGATGTAACAATATAAATATCATAAGCACATTTAACAAACAACTAAAAATCATAATAGACACAAAGCATTTGAATTAGAGCAAATGGAAATATGCAGCACATTTTTCAAGCACTGAAGTACCTTCATAACTCAAATTTTATGGGGCAAGGGGAAGTCGGAAAATTGTAAGATAGAATACTTTAGAAGAATAGAAAAATTTAGATATAATTGTCAATAGAACTTTTTTCAGGTTCACTTTTTATTGTACAAATAATAAATTATGGGTAAATTTATAAAGAACAAAGTACAATTATCTGAAAATAATACAGTACCATAAATAAGTACTCATGTCATTAATAATAATAAAAAAAATTTTATTCCTATTCAGGAAATTTTTCGAATTGTTACACAAAGTTGAAAATACAATAAAAATGTAATTTAACGATATTTTTATCGCTTCTCAATTTTTGAGAAAATATTGTAATAACATAAAATAATTTAATATTTTAAATAAAGTCACAACTATTAGATACGTTTGATTATTGGTTTAGGATGTTGGAAAATTGAGAAAGTTTATTAAATAGGCATCAGAAATAATTAGGATTAAACTGTAATGTAAAACTGTTGATAATAAAGCAAGAAGTTTATATTAACTTTTCGTTATGAGAAGCCTCTTTCAATCAAATAACGTTGGGAAAAACCAGTACCATAAGTTATTTGATTGGAAGATTTTTGTGATATTTATTAGATTCCAAATTTTTTTGCTCTGCTGAAGAAGAACAAAATTTTTCCACTAAAATAACTGATGGAAAATTTGCTTTTTGCCCCCTAAGCAGAGCTAACATATATTGATACATTTTCGCCATATGAATGAAATTTATTCTAAATGATATAAATGAAAAAGTTATTATTTTCTTAAAAAAAATATAGATATTCGTATAAAGGAAATTTTCTGCAATTCTAGAAAGAAAATAAAAACTTTTAATGGTTAAAAATAGGAATATGATTCTTTTTAAATGGAAGTACATTAGCAAAAGATGGGTATAGTATACAAAGCACAAGAATAATTTTAAAACAGGAATGATTTAAAGATGGATAGCACAAAAGTCAGTAATTAAAGATTTTTTTCTACCTACATATTTCATTTCATTGTTTAATTTCAGCCAAGTGATGTAATTGTGACTACGAGATACTTTATTTTTAATTTTGTTACTGTAGTTAAGAAATATTTTTTAATAAAGGAACAAAATTAAAACCTAGCTACTACAAAAGTACTCAAACTTGGATATAAGGGTTCATTTCTCAAGCTGTCCTAACCCCTATTTCATTACCCTTTTTAATAAAAATATTAGAGATTGTTTAAATTAATCATGTTTATTTTTAATACTTTGAAGCAGGCTCAATTCCAAAATTTCTAAAGGCAGAATAAAAAGTATTATATATAGCAATATCTATAGCAAACATGAAAATGTACAAGATAAAAAAACTAAAAAAGAATTATATTTTGTTCAGTTGGATTTACTTATGGCACTTTATATGAAATAAATATATATTAAAAGATCCAAAAACAGCATCAAAACATACTTTTTGATTAGATGTTACTAAAATGTATTTAGTTTAGTGAAAATATATTCTATAATTTTGCAAAATTTTGATATAGTTAATATTTTTATTAGCAATGTCATATATTACATTTTGTGAGCAAAAAAGAAAAAAAAAAATCATTGAATCTGGATGGAAACATGAAAGATTTCCTAAAATGCAGAATTTTTACAGCAAACAACAGTAATGGATGTTAGAATTATTTAAATTGAACTTCAATAACTGGTTACTGATACTGACATTTCTAAGACTGGTTATTTTACAGAATTTTCGAAAAAAAAAATGCAAGCTTATCTGTATATTCGACGTTTTTTACATTAAAAAATTCCCTGACAATTCCAGGTTTTCCCTGGCATATGGGAGCCCTGCATAAGTGGAAACTTAATCTTACATTAAATGCATAATTAACTAATAGAGTTCATTTTAAAAAATTGTGACTAAAAATTTAAGCTAACAGTTTATCAAATTTCTTTCTTCAAAATATTTTTGACATAATATATATATATATATATATATATATATATATATATATATTTTAAATAGTAAAAAGCAAGAGAAAAAAAGATAATTAAATCTAACTCAACAAAATCAAAACTCATTTTAATGTATGAAATAAACCCAAAAAAAATATTTAAAAAAATGATCATCTAGTAAGCCTGCAAAACATAACAGTACAAGAGAAATAAATGTAATGGGTATAAGTGTAAAATTTAATACTCTTGAAATACTTTGCAACTTTTTTTAAACCTTAACTGTTAGGCCTATCAGCAAAAATAAATGGAAGTTTCTCTTTTATATATATATTTCATATACTGTAAAGAAACATAGTTTCAAAGTTTTTTTTTAAATAACTTGATAATAAAAAAAAAACTGCAGGATGAAACAAATAACATATATTATAAATTTTAGAAAACAAAACAAAGTAACATATACAAATAAATGTCATAAGATAAAAAGAAATTTACACAAATAAGTGCTAGTCCACATATATAAACATCTCATAATATACACTTCTTGCAGAGTAGAGAACATAAATCCGTTGTTGTACGAACCTGCCTCGATTGCTTATTTAACAATCATACAAATGTAATCTCAATGAGCAAAGAGAAAATGACGCTGCTTTACAGCAACGTCCAAAAAGATACTTTGACTTTACAAGCAATGCACATTTTCTTTTTACAAGTTCAAATATATTTACACATTGCCCTCTCCTTTCGAATTATTGCACAGAAAATCAACTTCAAGCAAATTTTTGCCATGCTAGCTGAGTTTTTTTTTATTTCTTTGCGTGTTGGATTCCTATTCAGAACAGGGGAAAAAAGGCCCAATTCTTTCAACCTGAAGGCAAGTTGCATATTGCCTCTTCCTTTCAATTATTGCACAACAAATTAATTTCAAGTAAATTTTTGCTATGTTAGTCGAGTTTATATTTCTTCTTGTTTTTGGGCTTTTATTCAGAACAGTTGTAAAAACGTCTAATTCCTTCATGCAGAAAGCAACTAACATATCACTTTTCAATTATTGCATAATAAACCAACTTCAAGTAAATTTTTGCCATGTAGGCTGCGCTTTAATTTCTTTGTGTTTGGTTTTCGGACTCTTCTTCAGTACGTTGGCAAGGGGGTCTAATGCTTTCAAGCTGGAATCAAGAATGGAGCTTACCTTTTGTGTTTTCTCTGTGCTTGAAGATGCACTTTTATTGAATAAAGGTGAATTACTCAGTCCATAATCGTCCAACAAACTCCTTTCAGCATCGCTCAACACATTGCTACCATCTACAAAAAACTTTGAGGAGGACTTCATTTTCGGTGGAAGCGGTGGCTTCACTTCAGTTGCTGCGCTTTCAAAGTTGCTGCCACCATTCATTTGTAAATTAGCCTGAGCTGGCACAAAATTTATGACCTGTTGACGATACTGGGATTGCGCCGGGAAGGGAGGTACTACGATGCGTGGTAGAGCAACTCTTGGAGCACAGTAACTAGGAACTTGAATATAGCCAACTGGTTGATTAACCACTTGGTTTCCAGAGCTTGTGGATAAGTTTTGAATTGTGTTTTTCAACTCCATAACCCTAGAGTCACAGGAGGATTTTGGCGCCAAGAAAGACAAAAGATCTTTATCGTTGGCATTAGTCTCCTGTAATGGATCGAAAAGAGTGACATCATCTAATGACTCCAATTGTATGAGGTCGGCTGAAGTTTTTGAAGCACTTTGAGATGTTTCATGGTTCATTTCAGTATTAGCCTTGTTATTTTTAGCGTTTTTCTTGACTCGAGGTGGAGGTATTGGAGCAGGCAATACAGACTCGGATGTAACACAAAATGAATCATCAAATCCAACAGTTCCCTTAAATGAAAAACAGAAAATTATCACTTGCAAATTAAAGGCACTGTGTTGAAGTTTTAAGTATGCCAACTGTCTAGTAAAAGTCTGGAATAATGAGTAGTTATTCCAGATCTTTTTGTGAAAATCACAAAAACCTGTGGTCCATTTAGACTTATAGCAGGTTAATATTTGTGAAATTAAGCCGACCTGGAGGCCGAATGGTTAGCATGCCTGACTGCGGAGCCGCTGGTCGCGGGTTCAAATCCTGCTCAGGGCATGGATGTTTCTTTCTCTCTTTGTGCTCTATGTCATTTCTCTTATGTGTGTGATTGTGACCCGCCCTATAAACGGGTTTAAAGTTGTGTGATGTGGGCGATGCTGCTCCACCGCCGTGGCTTCGCCACAGGTGCCCACTGGGTAACGAGAAGAGAGTAGCAGTTCTGGCATTTCTGTGGCCAATGGGACAAACCCCAAGTACCCGCCATTAAAAATATATATATATATATATTTGGGAAATTATGAAATATTTCCTCATAATTTTGGAAATTTGTAAAAATAGGATTTTATTTTGATATAGGATATATATTTTGGTATCAAATAGGAATTTCTATAGAATTTTTACTATTTCTAAAACACAAAAAATATGTTTTTTCATGGAGTTTTAGTTTTAAAACTATAAATTAAAAACATCACTGTCTGTTTTGCACTAAAATAATTTGTGAAGGGTTTATTTTAACAATAAAAAACTTTATGAAGGGTTCGTTAATGTGCCAAACTAACCAGAATTTCTGGCGAAATAAGCAGAATAGCTACAGTTTTTACAGCACACAAAAAAAGGACATCTTGCATAAGTTTTGATCTAATGATCAGATGTTCACATTCTAGGGCTCAAACTAGGACTGGTTCATGTGGCTAATTAATCATCAAGTAAGCTAATTAATTAGTGCAGGCAATATTTTATTTTAACTATCCTCTAACTCTCTCCATATTGTTTTTTTTCTTTCCTTTTTTTAGGAGGATAAAAAAAACAGATTTGAATTAATGACCTTCAAAACTGGAGGGGGGGGGATATCTGTAATTTGCAAAATATGGACCCAATAGTTTAGTCAGAGAAGCAGTCTAAAGTTTGAACCTCTTAATGTTAATTTTTTTGGTGTGCATATTTTACAATATCTCAAGAGCTTTTAAGGAGAATCAAAAAATTTTTTATACACAATCATTTAATTTATTTATCCAAATTGTATAATTGTGAGTACCAAATTTTGAATAGTTAGGTACAAATTTTTTTAAAGAATGTAATTCTGTATGGTAAAATACAAAATCTGTCAAATAGTTTCTATAAAATTGAATTTTAAATACAGTGGAACTCCAGGTTTACTTTCCCCATTTCACATGTTATCCCACTTCCTTTATTATTTTCTGCTGGTCCGTGAAAATTGCCTGTACCAATAATGTTAAATTAACTCATATTTTACGTTACACTTTTTAAGAAAATCCTGCTTTATAAGTTTTTCCAACAGATCAAAATTATTTTTTTTTACAAAGTTTGCCCTTTTTCTGAGTTTTCTTTTCCAAGAAATAAAAAAGAGACTTGTTTTTTGTAGCTTTTCTGACATTTTTTCTATTCTATTTTATTGTTTTTTGTCTGTGAGAGTAGAAAGGAAGTAAGGGAGCTTAATTGTAATATTTGGGAGTGGAATTTTTTTTAGCACAATTCAATCTTAAAATATTGTTATTATCCAATCATTTAAAGAAGGTTACATTAAACAACTGGTTAGGTAATCATTTCTTTTTCTTGATTCCGATAATCTGCAAGATGCTTCTAAAGCAAAAATAAACAGTCAGGGAGCTCTGAATTTGATATCCACAACATTGGACAGTGTCGACTCAAATGCATTGAAAGCTTCTCGTTATAAGATGGGAACATTGGCCTGTCGGAAATAAATTACATGTCTGAAGATCTTCCAAAGTGGATGATGCGCATATAAACTGTAACACACATCATATTCATTTTTAATTCTTTCAATATCTGATTTGATACTTGCTCCCGATGATAGTGATGAAAACAATGACGCTGAGTTAAAAATATCAGAGGATATATCTACAACTGATCTAGAGTTTGAAAGCATAAAAACTCTGAAACATTTGCAAATGTAAACCATAAAACAAACAATAGTAAGTGTTAAGAGCAATATTGTTGAAATTGTGTCCAAAAAAAAATGTAAATATTACACACTTTTCAAGTAGTTCATCTTGTAAACGTTAATTTTTGAAAAATATACAAAAATTTTTTCTCCCCGATTTTACGTTTACCCGTTTTGTGTGTGTTGAAAACCTAAAATCAGGTTTCCACTGTATATGACTTTTTTAAAATTTGATTCCTCAGGAACTATTCAACTGATTTGTTAAAGTTTTTCCCCCCCTTCCACTAAGCGGTTCAAAGTATTAAAACTATATTTTTTAGATTGCGACTTCCTGTTCCAGATTTTGAGGGTCAGGAATCTAAATCATTCAAATTAAAAATATGTTTATTCAGAGAAACTATGCTATCGTGACTGATTGATATAACTTAAAGTATTGTTTGAGCTAAATAATTATCATAGTTGAGGTCATCCATGTAAATAATTCAGATTGAGCGCAAGAAAATGCAATGAAAAGTTATTCAAGATATTCGTTTTTTTTTCTTTCTCGCATTGTATATGAAACTAAAGACAAAAGGGTTAACTGCATAGAGGCTCACCATTTCAAAGAGTCTGTGCATGATTAATAAAATAAGGCACACCACAATTTCTAATTTAAAATTTTAAAAGTATAAATTTTTAATGTGATTAAAATACTAAATTTTAATTGTTTAAGTTTACTATAATTAACTTTTTAAGATAATTGACCCAAGACATTGATACAAATGACAGAAATATTATCGATATTTTTCTTAGCTGAATGCAGCTTTTTAATTACAACTGCTCACTTTTCCATAACCACTTCATTATTTTTAATCTTTGGTTTAGCATTAGAAATCACAAACAAGCATTTTTGCACGATTTTCTGTCTTTAACCACATTTACTGATGGTTATAATGATGTATCATGCACAAAGAGACATTTCCTTAAATTATTCCCTTAATATTTTTACTTCAATAAGCACTTAAATTTGAATTATCTATATTTTTAAACCTACTATTTTAGCAAAGAAAGGCACAAAAGTAATTGTTAACTAATCGATTAAATATAATAATTATTTCTCCTCTATTTATATTTTATGATTATTGTTAAACTTATCTTTTTTTTGAGAAAGGGTCTGGTTGATATTTTTACTTCAATAAGTACTTCCATTCAATATCCCCTTTTATTTTTATACCTACTATTTTAGCAAAAAAAAAAAAAAAAAAAGGTAATTAACCAAGTAAAAATAATAATTATTTCTCCTCTATTTATATTTTATCATTATTATTAAACTTGTTTTTTTTTTTTGTTTGAGGAAGGGTCTGATTGCAAAGTTGCCCAGCATATAAGTCTTATGTTCTGTTTTGATACCACAGAATAGTGGGATATAAGTTTCATGGGGAATCCTAAACATGATATGTCCCAGCAGATGAAGAAAATTATCAACTCAAATACCATGAAAATTGTAAGTTATTACCCAAACGATTTTACAATAAAAAAAAACATTTAATATTACATTTTAAATTCTGCATATAAAATAAAATAATATAACAGGAGATGGAAAGTACATATTACATAAAAATTAAATTTTACTTCCATTTTAAGTTACTTTTGACATGTTTTTTAGAAATTTTTTTTATCATTATTTTCCATGGTGAAACAGCATAAGAAAGTAGTTTTAAGCCGAAAACCCAAAACACGTGTAGTTTACTGTGTATATATATATATATATACATATATATATATATATATATATAGAAAAAAACCTTACTTCACATTTTATGTCTTCAATAGTTTCATCCAAGAGACCAAATGAATTGATATTATCACTTGAAACAGAACATCTGCGATAGATGACATCGTGCAAATCTTCCATCAAGTCTAGATCAATCTTTTGCAATGCAGGACTATTTCTGCCAGCTTCAAGTGATTCTTCTGATGGCAAAGATATTTCATCCACGGTCAACATTTTATAACGACGGATACTAAAATTAAGACAAGACATAAAGCATTTTTTTAAAAAATTAAATTCAAACAATTCTACATTAACAGAAAAACAAAACTGAAATAGTACAAGGGTAGTCCAAATAAAAAGTGAACAAGTGGGAATGACTATTATAAGAAAAATACATAACAATAGCAGAGTCACAATTCAGTGTCATAAAGGAAGGTAAAGGGAGTGCACGGCAGATTGCTAGTAACTGATTAACCACTTCAGATGAGAGCATTTAAAGTGAATGTAAAGTTGAGCTAAGAAGGATGCTTTTGGAGAAGAGTAAAACAAAGTAGTTAGACTTTTAGTGACAGAAGATGATTGCATCATCCTTTTCATTCATCTCAGTTAAAATGCCATACAGATGTTAAAAGATATAACTCTTCGATCATTTATAGTAATTTCAGGAACAGCAGCAATGAATGATTTCATACAAACTTGCTAATAAGTTACACAAACTGACTGTTCTTTCCTTAATTTATAACCCTAAAGGATCACACTGCGATTTGTATTTTTCTACTGCTACTATATCATGTGTACACACTTTTTGTTTGGGCAACCATTATATATTTAGTTTCATGAACAGGGTGTGCAGCCAAATCTCTCAACAAAAAATAAGCACCTTTAAAGTACTTTTTAAGCACTCAAAAAATATTTTTAAGCACTATATACATTAACAAAATAGTTTACAAAAACTTTACATGATCATGATAAAATAACTATATCTAGTTTCCGACAAAGAATTCTTTTTTTGATTGTATTAGCCACAATAAAAAAAAATCGAGATTTTTTGGTTCAATTTCAGAGGGTGAAAAATGAAGTTTGAAATTGAGAATATCTTGGAAAATGCAGAAGAGTTGCACATGAGAGTGCAAGAATCTCACCGAACCCAGCTCAGTAGATGCGGACACCCAAGTATTTCTTCAAATAACTATCATATGTTGCGGGCCGACGGTACGCTAAAATGGATTGTGGTTGAATGATTTGTGAAAACGTTGCATAGAACAAAGTGAAAATCACGCTTTTGCATAATACAAAGCGAAAGTTGACACGGTAAAGGAAAAAAATCTCATTTTCAAAAAGGAAAAATTAAGCACTTTTTAAAAACACCCCATGAAAAAAGTACTTTTAAGGGCTTTTAAAAACCGAAAATAAAAAAGATGCACCTTTTAGCACTTTTTAAAAACGCTATGCACCATGATGCAGAAGTTGAGAAACATTAACTGACTTTTTAATAAATTTATATTTTTCAATATTAATCTTGTATGAATTTTTAATCAATGTTAATAAGATATATATATATTTTTGATAGATTTTGACTCATAAACCTTAAAACATGAATGATTTTTTGCTCTGTTGATTAGTTTAGACATGTTCGAAGTCAAACTTGAACAGAGATAAATCAAGACATGCCATTGAAGTTTTAGAAAAAAGGATTAGCTGTGTGTAGTAAGAAAAATTTCAAAATATGTTTTCAAAGCTGCAAATTAAAACTTAATGCAAGAAAAAGACAATTATATATTAAATAAAATATAAAACAAAATGCTTCTGTTAATTGATTCAAAATGCTATCAGTTATCAAATTCAAATATGGAATCTATTCTTACTAAGAGCCCATCAGAAAATTTAATATTTTCTTTAAAATTATAAATAAATTAAACACTGAATCAGAATTTAATATTTTTGTTTAATGTGTCACTAAATTTTTAATATGATTAAATATTTTATAAAAAAAACAAGCATCAAGCAAGATTTGATAATCTTCAGCTTCTAAAAATAGTAAATAAGTTTATGACCTCCAATTTACTTTAATAAAATTTCCCGACAGAAAAATTTCATAAACTTTTTTTTCCTTCATGATATTCATAAAAGTTTTATAAATTTTGCAACAACAAATCGGGTAGAATAGATAAGGTATTTCAATCACCTAGTACAAAACAGCATATCAAATTTTTGAAATTTTAAAATTATCAATTAAATCTACATAGATTAGGCATAAAAAGTGGAATTTCGAAAATCTTCAAAAAAATGGCAGATCTGTAAATATGATATAAAAATATAAAAATGCATGATTAATAAAAATAAATTCATAAGTAATGAAAATATTGTATACCCAGTGACAGCATCAGCTAAATTCATACCATCCAGTACACCAGATTTTAATTGATCAGCATGGTTATAAGAGATGTGCTGTAACATTTGTAGAATGCAAAATATAAATATTGCACAAACACAACTGACAAACAACATTATTTTAATCATAAATATTAGTCACACATTAAAAAAATTAAATTTTTGATAAAAATTTTTTTTTTAAATAAAATTTTAAAATCCTTTAAATTTCTATTAAGTACATAACCGAATAAACTTATGTATTGTAACGCATGGGTTGTATGCACTTAGTTATCTCTTTATACATAATTTTTAGATCTTCTATTTCTATAGGATGTAAATGATAAATGCATTGATTTTTTCCCCTTTATAAGGCAATATTTATGGATATTTCGGGTATTATTATTATTATTTTTTAATATTTGTGATTCTTTCTATTTAAAATATTTTTGTTATGAATTTCGAATCATATTTTTATTTTGCTCGTGAATTAGTTGCTCGTTTTTCCTTTATAAATTAGAGAAAATTTTGTCTCGAATTTAAAAATTTTAAATATCTTTCAATCATAAGTATTTATATTTTTCAAGATATAAGAATTAGTTTTCAATCAGGCAATCTTTTAAATTTAGGAAAATTAAAAACGTTTGATAATAAACACAATTTTGATGTTCTTGAATATTGTAACTATAAATTAATAAATTTTATTTTTGTCAAGTATTTATGGACATTTTATTTTCTACATAAATTATGTATTTATTTTAATTATTGACTTGATATTTTAAAGAAAGTTTAAATAGAAGTTTTGATTTATAATTAAAGCAAGCTTTCCAAATTTTAAAGGGCTTTTTTTTATCAATATTTTATTATCAGGGTGTGTAGGAAAATTATTCAACAAAAAATAAGCACTTTTCAAGCACTTAAAATTTTTTTAAGCACTTAAAAAAAATATCATAATTTGGCAGGGTTGGAAAGTTTTTGACAATTGGCGGTTCTATCTTGTTTTAACCCTTATATAAAAAAAACAAAACAACTTTTGGCATTGTTTTTGACAATTGTCAAAAATCATGAAATTTCGAATCATGCAAAATGAATGGCGTTTTCAAACGCTACGGACTGACAATACGCTGAATTGTGAAAACGTTGAATAGAACAATGTGAACTGTGTCTTTTTGCATAATTCGAAGTGAAAATCAACTTGGTAAAGAAAAAATCTCATTTTGAAAGAGGGAATATTAAACACTTTCTAAAAACACCCAATGAAAGAAGCACCTTTAAGGGCTTTTAAAAAACGCTACGCACCCTGATTATATTAAGGCCATTTTTTGATGAATTTTAGAAGCTTTTTCTGCATTTAAAAGCATTTTTTTTTTTAAAAAGAATTTTTAAGTTATCAATATTCTAGACTTGATAACTAATGTCAGAAAACTCTCGTTACACTTTTTTGTCATACAATTAAATTCGTTTATTGCTACACTTGATTTAAGAAGAAAATTTTTACTCAATGGTTGGTCTAATACTTAAAACCTAATGGGCTTTCAAAATTCACTTAATTCAAAATTCAGTTTTTCAAAAATTTTAACAGGGTTCTTGCTCAATTATTTCAAAAAAAAATTAGGACTTTTTTAGGACTAAGAAAAAAAAATTAGCACTTGATGTAAAGTAAAAATAACATACTTAATCTATACATGATATTAAAAATATACAAATAAAGTGTTTCATGATTCATGAAGTAAAAATTACATAATTAATCTATATATGATGCAAATTGCAGCTTAATTTTGTCACAATTTCCTCAATTTTCTTTTTTTTGACTTAAGTAATTTAATATGTTTCTCATTTTTAGAACACACTTGCTTTTGTTTTCTGACATTAATTTTGGATTGATGCAAGCAACATTTCCTACAACAGAATAGTTTATTGGACATTACTTTAGTAATGTTTCTAACATTTTGGTGATAAACTTTCTGCAATCTTTCTTTATATTCATAGGATCCCTGTCAGAAATAACTTTTGAGGCCAATAGCTGCTTTAAAATTTGGTCACCTTTAAAACCTACACTGATTTTTGTCAGAAAGACGTAATTCTTTTCATCACAAAAATTAAAATGGCACAGTTTCTCCAGAGAATTTAAGTTTTCTATAGATTCTGGCTTCAGAATGTTATATAATTGCACACTATGTAATACCAAATCCTGGATATCTGCAGCAAAAAATAGTAAAAGTGGCCGATCTGCTTGATAAAGTTTCAAAAATGGTGAAACTAGCTCCGACACATTTAAGAAAAAGTTCAGCTTAACAAGAATTAATTTGTCTTTTATTGCTTCTTGTAAAGTTAAAAAGGATTTACATTTCACTTTTCTAAACTTGCCAACATTTTTCACATAAGATTTCAGATCATCCCAAAGCAATATTGCTCCTTCAGCTGCAGGTGCATTTTCCAGCCAACGGTGGTTACAAAATTTTAGTGGTAATTTGTTCTCAGTTGATTGATTAATAAAATCTTCTTTTCTTGTGGGTGAATCTTTGAAAAGATAGAAGATTCAGCTCAGGATGGAACCAATGAGCCATTCTGTTTCAGATTCACCTTTGTAGAATGCGTTATTTAAAATATGAAGCCCACAACTTCCTATTGCATTGCATTGAACACCATGTTCTTTTAACAAATCTTCTTGAATATTATTATAAAACTTCCATTTGACAGCAGGACCGTCCATAGAAATCTGCAATAATTTCTTCAGGTCTACATTTTTGACTGATGCATAAAAGCAGGCTAAAAGGTCATCTGCTGTAGAATGGCCCAGAAAAGCTGATGTTAAGCATCGCGTCTCTACAATGTTCTTATCTGGGTTGCAAAAGTGGATATGTATATCCAACTGCTTCTGCTGTGTCACTTTGTTCAAAGACTCATCAAAAAGCAATGTATAAAACTTGGCATTATCAATGCACTTCAGAAGTAGCATGCTAAAATGAGGTGCAAGTTCAAAATGACAGAGATATGCACACTTAGTTTCACTGCAGGTGAAATGACGTGCTAATGAACTGTCTGGAAACATTGTACTAAATAATTTTCCAGTGTCTTTGGAAGAATTGTAGGAGTAGTAGCTTTCTACAACTTTTAAAGCCCATAAAATCTCAGAAGAAAGAACTTCTTTCCCCAAAGCCCAAGAATCTTCTTAAAAGATGGAGGCAGCAGGAGAGCTGAAGGCAACAGAATTTAAGGATTTAGGGAAACCGATTTAAGGAATCAGATCACTCAACAAAATTACCAAAACGCCAAAATACAAATTATTTAGCACTTTTTTAGCACTCAGAAGAAATTTTAGCACTTCTTAGGCCCTAAAAAAGTTGGGAAAAATTTTAGCACTTTTTTAGGACATTTTAGGACAGCAAGAACCCTGTTTAAGAAAAAATTTGCAACAAAAAAAAAAAAAAAAAAAAACAGTTAAGAATAGCTGTTATAGCAGAAATAGCTGTTTTCTAGAAATTTTGAAAATAATTTGAATTCATAACCATACTTAACTCAGTTTGTTATAACTTTTGATTCAAAACTTTAGTACTACACCCATAACACATGTTACTGGTCTTGTAAACAATTGATTTCAGAATACTGACAGCAGTAAATGCATGAATTATGGATAATATTTACTTTGATGATGATAAAGCTTAAACT
Organism: Parasteatoda tepidariorum; assembly: GCF_982258835.1. Classification (NCBI taxonomy): domain Eukaryota; kingdom Metazoa; phylum Arthropoda; class Arachnida; order Araneae; family Theridiidae; genus Parasteatoda; species Parasteatoda tepidariorum. Next base: position 24,844,143 of record NC_141764.1, on the reverse strand, counting down.
TAGGGGAAAAAAGACTGATTTACCAGTACTTGAAATAGTTTCAAGTAAGTCTAGGAGCCTTGTGTCATTACAAGTAAAACTCAAATGAAATGTAGAATTTAACACAACTGCTTTACAATTTTTCAAAATGAAAGGGGAAGTGAAATCAGTAAATGTATGAGTTATTTTCTAGTTCATTCTACAAGAATTAAAGCTGGTTCATAAAAGTACAACATTTTTAGTTATTTTCGAGCATAATTTAACAAACGAATTGCTTTGGTTCTTAATATCTCCTTAGAAACAAGTTTTCCTCTAAAGAGTTGTGCGTTTTCTTTTTTTCTCAGTTGATCAGACACGTGATCTCTGGAAGAAATTATCTGAAATTTTTTTCTCAATACATTCTTAGAGCAAAGGAAAAAAAAAGGGAAGAAATTTGCCACATTTTCTTATCAGTGTCTGATCAATAACTTTCAGAGATTTTAATATTATAAAAACCATAACAAGTTTTATGATTAATTTAAATCAAACTATGAAAACATGCTTTTTTTTTCAATTAAATGTTAGTTCCGCTGAAACCAAATTTGACTACGCAATTTTACAGCACTTTGCTCATTTGAAATAATCCATTATAAATCTTAGTCCACAAAATCTATTAATAAGTTTTATTGATAAGATTTTCAAACTGTAATTAATAAAGATTTGAAACAAATTATGTGAAAATTTTTTAAATTACAAGTTAAAATCCAGATCAATGAAAAACTAGATATTTTAATAATACATTTTTCCTCAATAGATAAAGAAATTTAGAAAATCAACTTAAATATAATAATAAAATTTGCACTGTTAAAAACAAATGAAAATAAATTATATAGATGATTTTATTCTTATTAAAATAGACAATTAAATAAATTAATTGATTATAATTCATAAGAAGAAAAAATAGATCATAAATCAAACCTATTTAAAAAAATTGATTGAAATGAAATGTCATTTAAAACTTGGTCACAAAAATGTTTTTTTAAAAATAATGTATACCTTATTTTTACTTCGGGCTTTTGGAAATCGATTTGCTCTAATTGAAGTAGGGCTCGATGGAGCACTTTTAGGTTTCTCCAAATAGCTATCAAAAGTCAAATCAGGTTGGCTAGGATGCTAAAGGGAATGTATTAAGTAGTTTAGGAGTTATGATTATTGTTTTAGTCACAAACCATATTATTGGATATAAGCAACACTCAATCAAAAATACTTGCAAAAAAAAACATTACATTGCATAACATAATTAGATAATACAAATGTTAAAAAAATTACATTATAATACTTATATTATTGGATGCATATAAGCGATGAAAACAAACAAATAAATGCAAAAAATAATAATGATAATAAAAAATCTAACTTTTTGAATATCTTGAATTTTGGATCGAATATCCTTGTATGCTCGTTTTCCCTTGTCTTTCACCTGAAATTATTTTTCAATAATTAGACCAATTATTCTAATACTAGTGAAATATTTTACAAATAAATAAAAGAGGTTGTTTGTAATGGTTGATTTGGATTACTTTGAATACCAAATTTTTTGACACAAAAAACAAAGATGGCAATACTGTGCCAAACACAAACAATTTAATTACATAATGAAGGTAATAAAATCAAACAATGTTACTCAATTTAACAGTCTGATGTAAAAACTAAACAAATACGAAATACAAGAAAGATCATAGTTGAATTTTGGGTCTATATTTTTGGGAAGAATGTAAGCTATTTAATATGGAAATCCTGGTTAGTAATTGCTAAAATAAATATGCATTAAGTAGTATCATGCAATTTGGTTAAATTTCAAGAAGAATTAAACCAATTGTACTATAATACTCATATTGTACACCCTTTTCTACCCAATTATTAAATAAGGCAAAAAAGAATGGGGTAATTGATATAAGAGTTGAATAAATAGATTTAAGCACAGTGTTAAAGTAATGTAATGTAATAAAAAATATCATAATATGATTTAAATATTTTTAACAACGTCAGAATCACTAAATTAGTAAAAATAAAAAAAAAGACTTAAATAATACACATATAAAATTTGAAATCATAAAAAAAATTAAATATAATTATATTTAATTCCATTTTTTTGAAAGTATACATTCTTCCATTATTTAAAAACTGTGGCAATAAAGTGGATTAATTTTCTTTATTGCATAAATTATTTTTCAAGAAACTTATACAAACCTTTTATCTTTATTACTTATAAATTTTTTTAATAATATGCAGTCAAAATATTGCTATACATTTTTCTACAAAAACTGTATTGAGATACACAATTTTATTTAATGCAGCTCTGATAAGTAAGGTCATACTTTGTTTTTAATGCCTAAATGCAATAGTAAAATAAACTTCAACATGAAAGAGATATGTTGACTCAAATATCTGTAGCTGGATAAAGAGTTTAACACCCAGTTACAGATATTTGACTTTACAAGTTTGAATGCATTAATACAAATAATTAAAAATACAAAGCTTGATTAAAGATATTACATAACATACTACGTAGAAATTAGCTATTTAAAAAAAAAATTTTAAAAGTGAAATAAAATATGTACAGATGATAGACTTACAGATTTATAAGCATGCTTTACTGCAGGATTTGTCTAAATGCAAAACAAAGAAAATAAAATGTAATTAAAAATATTTATTCAATATCTAAAACTCAAATAAATGAAATAAAAATGACAAAATAATAATAAAACAAAAATGATTTACAAATCAAAATAACTTATAAATCAACATAACAGTAAAAAAAAAGAAAATAACATGAGTTATAAAAAAAATGATATTTAATATCGCAAGACATGGAACATCTTATGAAGGAGAAGAAAGCTTTCCTTTTCTTAAAAATGTGTTTAGAAGATTTTTTTACATTAATAAATGAACCATTCAAATCAATTAAAGCACTGATAACATTATTTAATGATAAACATGTTATTAAAATTTGTATTTTTCAAACACTGTTATTGATTAAAACTTTTTACAATTGTCAAAGCACAATGTTTAATTTAATGGTTTTATTCAAATACCATAGTAAGAACCCCCATAACCTTAGACACAAGGGTATATCAGAAAATGCATCTGATAATTGGGGGACCTTTTTTAAGTGTAGAAACATTACAATGTAGGTTAATTTACTAAAAAACAATAACGTTTTACACAATAATGTAGTTTTTATACAATATCATGAAAACATATCATAGATACAATATTGTTTTCTGTTTTATTGTAGTTTTCCTAGAGACACATTTTAGAATCATCATCATAAGGGATCGTAATAATGGGAACAACTGCTGTAATATTGATGAAGTATGCACCACAAGCATGGTAGAAGGGGTGAATAACTAAAGAGCCATATAATTGATTACTCTCAAAATATAAGTTTAGCTGCAATCTGGAAAATATATATTCAATAGTTTTGGTAACAGAGCAGAAAAATTTTTTATATCTCAATGTTTAATTTGATTTTTCTTCAAAATTTTGGAACCAACGAATTGAATCAAAATTTTTTTCCGCACAATTATAAAATGTGTTTATCCAAAGATAAAAAAAATTTTTTTACAAAAATTTATAATCTATAATTATTTAATTTACTAATTTTATTAAAAAAAATGCATATAAAATTTTTTAATATTTGAACATTTCAATTTTAATATTGGAATAGTTCATAAAAAATACTCACTTTACTTTTAACATTCTTCAAAAAAGCTCCACCCTCTTTCTAGAATAATTATAATAAAATAATTAGATCATTAAAACAATATAAATTAAATAATAATGTTATTCAGAATTTAGCATCTATTCCTATAAAAACTTAACTCTCTAACCTTGCTTTATTTATATTACAGGCAATGTATGAAATGTCAGCGAAAATTCCTTTTAGAATCATCAATTGGAATTAATTATTTAATTAATTCATCTATTGGTATCAATTAATTAATCAATTTAGAATTAACTATTAGAATAAATAAATTTTTCAATAAACCACACACATTGTACTATAAGTAGGCAATTTTTATCTTTTTTAAAAAAAAAAAAAATTAGTAAAAATATTACTGCCACACGTTCCTAATAGTTGTACAATCATTCCACACTTTGCTGGTCGACTTTAAGCATTGTATGCAGTGCTGAATTTCAAGCTCCACTAGTAAAATATAAATTCTTTTTTTCTTAATAGGTGATAAATTGGTGGATGATAAATTATACTAGAGAACATTTTTTCCCCTGTTGTATGGGATTTTTTTTTTAACAGATCTTGGGTATTATCACGTCACTGATTTCAATTTATTTTCCAAGCTGCAGTGTTTTGTAAAATGACCTTTAGTCTATTTTTTTGTCAAAATGTACAAGTTTAAAAACCTTATGTATAACAGGGAGTTGAATAAATGTAGCGAGAAACTTCTAGGGGAGTTAGGGCACATCATTAGGATTAAAATTGAATAGGAACTCATACTTGGAAATGTGCAGTTAGGGGCCCTTTCCTATTAGGAGTTGTTTCATGTATTTCTGAACAGGTTTTTCAAATGAGGATGCACCCGTATATGTGTATAACGACATTTCCAGGCATTGGTTCCTATGCAATTTTAATCCCGATGATGTGCCCTAACTGCCCTTGAAGTTTGTCACAACATGTACGCAGCCTCTGTAATATAATGCTTTTAAATTTGCACATTTTGACACTAAATAGACTAAAAATATCCTTGTAAAAAAATCTGTAGCTTTAGGAGCAAAACTAATTTCAGATTTGAAATTCCCACACCTCAATCAGGCAAGATCAAGTACTTTTATAAATGTATCAAATTTTTTTTCCCTAGTGTTATTTCTCATGAAAAGAAAATAGTTTTCCAGCAGATGTTAAATGATATATAAAATAAAAGTAATACAGTCGAACTCGTATATAACGAGCACAAAGGGACCGTAGCATTGTACTCGTTAAATCCGAGTGCTCGTAATAAACAGGTTCTTAAGGCAGGCGTGCAACCAGAAAAGGAGGAGGGGGGGCTTGGGAGGTCAAATGATTGAGTTACTTAACATTTAATTAATACTTACTTACTTTAATTACATTAATTAATTTAATTAAATAATTTTCTTAATTTAATGACAACTTGCTCCCCCTCAACCAGCAAAAATTTTCTAGTTGCGCTACAGTCTTAAAGGACAATTAAGTTTCATTTCGCGTTTTTATTTTTATTTTGCGCGCATTGTCTTTTCTTATCATTTTGAAAAAAAGATAAGACAGAAAGACTAAAAAGATGAGAAAAAAGATTGAAAGACAGAAAAATATTGCTCGCTAAAACCGGGTCTTGTTCTTTAAAAGCGACTTCTGTTCCATAGACTTAACATTGATCAAACCAAATATTCTCGTTTCCCTCGTTAAATCTGAGCTCGTTATAAACGAGTTCGACTGTAGTATAAATGTATAAAAGGTACAAGTTATAAAAAAAAGGAAATTGACACATATTTAAAACATTTTAAGCACAAATATCCATACATACTTTCATTGTAGCCATCCACTCCTTGTATTGCATTTTAAGATTATTATTTGAGTTCACTTCATAAGAATTAACTTCAAACTCAAATTCATCACTAAAACCAATCCCTGAGTTCAGCATGTCCAGTCGATTTTCAATGAACTAAAAAAATGGCATATTAAAAGATTATAAAAATAGAAGATGTTATTCAATTAAATAGAAGATATTAAAAGGAAAAAGGTAAATATTTTTTTATAATTAAATTTAATTGAAAACAATACCAATACATATCTCACAGTCACAATTGCAAATTTTGCAAAAATTTCTAGGATAATGGAAAATATATTATACATATTATAGTATACATTATTCATACAAAATAATTATATATATTATAATGGAAAATATGGTAGTTGGTGTAGATGACTAATTGAAGTATATGATGAAGAAGGATAATAATCATTATGAAACTTTTATTCAGTAGCTGTTGTAGAGCTTGAGATACAAAATTAAAAGGATATTTTATCGAAATGACTTTCTAAGTAAAATAATAAATTTTGCATATTCATATTAATGGGGACCGGCTTCAGGATATAAATTCCCCACCATCTGCCTGATCATAAGCCAATTCAAAAATAAGCATTTAATCAATGGTTTAGAAATACAAGAGAGATGCATTATAGGCATGTTCTTGTAAAAGAACACTGCCAAAAGTCAAGCCAATTCAGCCAACCTCCCAATATCTAATTTTTAGCATTTAAATAATTTAGATTTAAGTTAAAAAAAAGTTCATTAGAAATTAAAGTAAACTAAATAATGTACATGCTAATGTTTAATATGATTGAAGAAACAAAGGTTGCTTAAAAATAAATTTTGATATTTATTTGATGTAACATTGAATGATAATTAGCTATACATTTGCAATGAAATAAAAAGTTAGCCATAAAATTTTTTAAGAACAGAAATATTTGCATTCACTCTATATGAAATTGAATTGATTTATTTATTTAAAGATTACTTATTTATTTAGTTAAAAATAAATTCATGAAATAAAGAAAACTTAAAAGGAAAGAAATGTGAAAAGCCTATGTAATTACATTACACACATAATACCACAAAAGTTTCTTAAAAATCTGTTGAACTGTTAATTGCCCATTCATTTTCAATAACAGTACATTTTTAAATGTTCCTTTTATCCAAAGGAAAAAAGACCGAAGTTATTTGGTTATTTTTTAGAAAGAGAAGTGTAATAGGTTTTTCTTAGAATAGAAACAGAGACATAATTGTTTTTATGTTAAATAATATGCTGTTTGATATAGGCCAAGATTAAGAAATTTCTTTTAGTGGCTAGTAGGAACATTTTAATCAATGGCCACTTTATCATAAATTTTAAACAATAAAATGTTTTTTTTTTTGAATTGCTTAACATTTTTAATAGTTGATAGTTAACGTGAAACATTTCTAATAATATGAATAATGTAAGGAGTTTCTTTTGAAGCCTTTCTCAAAATATGATAAACATAACAAAATAAATTCCTAAAAAGAAGAAAAATTTTAAGAAATAAGTATTGAAATAATGTATTTTTTATAATACTATAAACTATTTATAATAATTAAATTTTTATTAAAAAAATAATAAATTGCACATGCGGATCAATTTCAACGAAAAAATTGGTGATAAAAAGACAATTGCCAAACAATATTTTAACCACCATATGTTATATTAAAGCCCTGTGGCTGGATGTGGCCTTAAATTTTCCCCAATACAGTTTGATAATCCTCAAACACCTATTTATCGTAAATAAATAATCCCGAGAAACTGAAGGGGATTATTTAAGATATATAGGTGTACATTACCTGATTAAAAAACATAATTGACTTTAAAAATATACAGATGGTTACAAAAGTCGACATGTTTCAAGCGCTTAAAAATAGGTTGGTTGTTACTGAAAAATTGAAAGCAAATGCTAGATTCAAAATTAGAAAAAACCGCAGTAGCCAAGAGTGAAGCAAAAATAAATACTTCAGTTTTTCTAATTTTGATTCTCACCTTTACTTTCCATTTTTCATTGGCAACTTTACGTTTTATATTTAAAATCATTCTAGTTTCTTTTCATTCAAGCCTGGCACGTCTTGAAAATAGACGACTATTTTTAAGCGCTTGAACCATACATACTTTTATTTTCATCTGTACATTTTTTAAAGCAATGAAACATTTACAATTAAGTAATACCTATTGATCCTACCTGTTGAAAGATTTGCAAATGTAGCATAGTTTCAAGAAAAGGCTGAACTGATGATGAGCGAGTTTGGATAAATGCATCTGCATCAAAAGTAATCTTTTTGCCAATCTCCATCTTCAAAGAGTCCCTGTAACCACCAATCAATTTGACTAAGGCTCTCATGAAAGCTCTAGAAACTCCATCCCCGAGCATCATGTTTGGATTTTTCAAACTTCTCTTCAAAGAAGAAACCTAATAAATACGTAAATAAAGAGCAAAGTTAGGATTTTGCAGATTAAGGAATTTTCAGTTGCTTTTTCCTTTAAGAGGACGCCCAAAAACGGGAGAAACTTTTCGTTGCTAATTTTCTTTCCAGGAGTGATTGTGACAGGAAGTGAAAAACCCTGAAAATTTCATGAGCAAATTTTATGATGTAATATTTTTAATTGCCTGAATACGATTCACAATGAAAGATTTAAATCAAGAAAATACGAAAATGGATTTTTGATATTAAAATGATCGCGTGGTTATGAATCCCGATATTAGTTTTAAATAATAAAAGCGATTAAAATCCGATACACCAAAAAAATCAAAATTGCAGAAGAGTAACTTGTTTTGTTAACAAGATTTAGCGAAAGTTTCAAAATGTAAACTTTAGAACCTAATTCAATAATTTTTTGATTGTGGTGAAAATTTCGATGGATTGTAAGTCTTGATTCGCGAAAGTTCATCAATCAATAGTTTTGAGATACGTGGAATTTCGTAAAAAATCACATGCCCTGCTCCTAGTTTCTAGATCTGGACAGGCGATACGAAAAACCTGGAATTCTGGGGTACACCCGGAATACAATCACACCTGTCTTTCACCTCCATTAAAAAACAAAATGTGATATCAGGCAAACCTAGAGTAAGCCATTAAGTTTCTGTTGCTGAAAAAAAAAAATCCAAATATAAAGATACAAAGAAATTATTGGAAGTGAACATCTCCATTATGTAATCTTAAGTTATTGTCACATAATTTATTTTCATTTTGATATTTTAAAAATTTCTTTTCAGTATTTGAAACTTCATGGCTTACTCTAAGTTTGTTTGAATTCACTTTTTCAATACTTTAAATTTTAAATTAGTTACGGAGGTGAAAGAATTTGCAATGAAAAGTTTCCTCCCGTGGTATGGCTTCCTCTTGAAGGTATCATTTATAATTTTTTAGTTATCTTCAACTACTTTTCGATCCTTTTCTTTTTTTAGCCAATTTTTACCAAGTTCAATTGATATTATTAGTTTTATGAACATTTTGCTGGTGGATTAGATTTTTCTTTATAAATTAATATACATTTTTCACTAAATCTTGTATTTTAAAAAGTCCGAATAACAAGTTTTCATACTAATCAGAGTTTTGAGTTTTTTAAGACCTAAGCAAGATCTTGAACAGCATGCCTTCTTTTAATTTTAAAAACATCAGAAAACATTTGATAATACACAATTCTGACATCACTGAAGATTGTAACAAAAGACTAATATATTCTTATATATCGATATTTACTTATTTAAAAATTACACATTTAATTTATTTACTACCTTAATTTTTTATCAAATTTATAAATGCAGGTTACAATTTGTAATACTTTTGTTTAAAAAAAAGGCTAATATAAAACATGAAAATATAATCTGATATATTTTTCCTTTTAAGTTAAATTTCACGGCTTTTAGAGTCTTTCTTTTAATTTTTTTTAAACATTTTTAAGGACACTTTTCATGAAATTTTAGCTTGTCAATAACCTAGCCCTGATAACAAGAACAATTATTCATGAAATATTTTAAAAATCTAAAATTTCAAGAAATAAATTGTCACAAAATGAACCAAGTTAAAAGCTTATTAACATTTTTAGCAATATTATTAAAAGAAAATAAAATTATTTCATATTATTTGTCATAGAAACATCCTTAACATTTAGAATTTTTGGTTAATTTCATTTTAAGTTCATAAAATTTCTACAATATAAGGTACAAATAAACAAATACAAAAATATACTATTAAAAATTTATAAGGAAGAAATAACATTCATTTCATCGACTACCATACTAACAAGTTTTGCAAAGTATATACAAAATATGCTGATAAAAATTCAAAAGAAAAAGTTAAACATTAATTTAATTCATTACAATACTCGTAAGAATCGAAAAGTAAATATAAAATATATTGATATGAATTTAAAAGAAAAAAATAATCATTTGTTTAATTAACTAAAACAATAGCAAGTATTGTGAAGTAAATACAAAATATATTGATAAAAATAAGAAAAATAAACATTCATTTCAATGATTACAATACTTGCAAGTGTTGATATCAATACTGATACATGCATGAACACAAATAGTAAGAGAGAAGAAACTTACTATTTCAGGGGGTAAAGTTTCCAGATCCTTAAAAGGTGTTTTGACTCTGTTATAATCAGCATCAAGAACAACAACTTCATTTAATTCACTCTGCTTAAATTCCTAAGAATGAATAAAATACATTTAAATAAGAACATAAAGGAGAAAAAAGAAATGTATTTCTTTTCAAAAACATAATAATATTTAACCACTAATCTCAGTTGGCTTAACCTCTTTAGACATGCGTCAAATTTTTTTTCTCAAAAAGAGACTTATAATACTATCTTTGAAGCAAGAGCAATTTATGTAATTTTATGTGTTTTATTTTTAATTTTTAACAATTAATGAACATTGCAAAATGTTCGAAGTATCTGTATCAAATTTGGAAAATGATTTAGTATTTTTTTAATTTAATTAAAAACTCAATTGTTTATATACAAATTTTCGATTAAAGTTTGAGTTTTATTAGGAAGTGAAGTCTTAGTAAATCATGGAAATATAATTGTCAGAATATAAAATATTATTCGTAAAACTTAATTGGCAGCAAAAAGTGGCTGGAAGGCAAAAATTCATAAATTGTCAAATGCAGAAAATGAAATTTCCTTTTTTAAATTTTATTTATAACATTAATAATGCAAAACTAAACTACTTTTAAAATTGATTCACTGAATACTATTTTACTTTTGTGTCCCAAAAATTTTAGTACTTATTGCAAAATAAAAATGTTATCCTAAGTTTAGTTTCATTTTATTTTATTTTTTTAACTGTTCTATAAACTAAGTGTATTAATTATTTTTTCTTAGTAATTGTTTCTTCTTTTCTTTTACTTTTTGAACATTCAATAAAAGAAATATAATGTTAATTTTATGCCATAAGAGTTGTGTCTGAATTTAACTAAATCCAAAATAAAACAATTACTGTGTTAAACAGAAAATTGATAAGGATGTACAGCCAGCCTGTACAAATATTTTATACTACAGTTATGTATTTTAGTAAGAGAATAGATAGTTCTTTTTGTCTCATGCAATATCAATAATGCAAGTTAAAGCTTACAATTACATCTAGATACAAGATAAAATAACTTCTCTTTTAAATTGTTAGCTTGCTGAAAATTTATAAAACCCTAACTCAGTTATTTAGCAGTATAAAATAGTATGATCTTTACTTTTCTTTATAACTTTTTTTAATTATTATTCTAGAAGGTAGGTTTCCTGAATTTGGGCTACAGATGTAGTTTTAAACAGACAACTGGCAAATGACCGCTAAACTTAAATTAGCACAAGTTGCCTAAAGGAAATTTAGTGCTTTTACTCAGAAAATATTTGACTGTTATTTCACAATTTTGGAAGATTTATTTAAAATATTGAGAAGTCTCTTATTTTAAATTGTTTAATTAAAGAAAAAAAAATGCAGAACATCAGTTTGCTTTTGCAAATTTTCACTGCTTCATAAAAAAATCAAAATAGTTCTGCTACTAATCCTATTTAAAAATTTACAATTTTTTTAAATATTTTTTTTTATAAATCAAGCATAAAATATTAAATTTTGAGACAGTTTATAGCATTAAATTATAATAGCAGTTTTACTAACTTTAGAATGACTTTTAGTTATTATAACTTTTGAATCCAATGATAAATTTATAATTAATTTAATTTTCTTGCAATTAATGAAAAGATACGGAGAAATCTTCAGAGGAAAGCCTTGCTCCACATTGGGCTGTCTGGCCAACTATGGTGAGGATGATGAATTAATTTAATAAAACAATTACAAAACTGTAATTGTAAAAGATCTAGTTCATTGGATCTGTTTACCCTAGTAGTTTCGTCTTAGAAGAAGATCTAATAGATCTAATATTTAAACTCATTACAAAATAGATGACGACGTATTTGACTAGTCAATTTCAAAATATTATGTTAAAACTTTTCTTAAACTTCATATAATAACAAGACACAGAATAAAAACGAATTCACAAATGTTAATCGAGTTTTGATTAAGAAAAAATCTGCTAATCAAAATATTAATAACAAATTCAAAGAACCCAACAAAAATATTATTAAAAAGTGAACTTACCATGTAAGTTGTATGTGGTACACCTATTAGATATGGCATTGGTGCACTAAAAATAATAAATAAGTAAGTATTTAATCAAGGTATGAAGTTAATTCTATAAAACTAAATTTAAATCAGTGTTAGGGTAAAACTAAACATTTGACTTACTAGGCTATATTTTTAAACTTCCATTAATCACCTAACTTATGCAAAATATTATTTTTAAATTATATGATAAAAATTTTGTAATTTTTAAAAATGTTAATAAGTTACAGTAATATTCTTAATTTTAAAAATTGATATTAGTTATAATGAATTTGAAAAATCGAATTAGTTATGATAAGTTAGGCCATCTAAGTTTTTAAAAAATTGAGCAAAAAAAAAATCACAACTATTAAATTTTGAAGAAAAAAAAGAAAAAAACTAATAATTTATACATTACATATTTTGATAGTGTGAGAACAATTTTCTACAAGCTTAAGTCACAACTCATATAAAGCCTTGAAGTACTTTTTGCATTAGCTTTTGCAAACAAAAACACATCTCATTCTCAAAATTTTGAACCTCAAATGTTGTTCAAAAACAAACATTTTCACATATCTGCATTTTTCTTATTCTCAAACAAAATTTTCAACTATTATATGAATTATTTGACAATTATTATTATTGGCCAAATTATTTTACTTCTTATTTTTTGCACAGAGAGTGTTTTTAACAGCAATTATTATTTTTCTTAAATTAAATGTTAAACTACAAGTACTTTTAGTGCAATTTGTGCCCAATTTGCTGCTATTTTTATACCTTTGTACAACAAAATGAAAACCACAAATGCTATTAAAGCGGTTAAATTTTGAAGAAAGTCAGGTAAAAATTGAAAGTGTTATTGTGTCTGCTGCTTGTATATCTAAAAAAGTGTCAAACATTATTGGTTTTGTAACATTCGATTTCACGTTTCTTTTTTATTTATTTACTATTTAAAGTTTAATTCGAAATTTCTAAAATATTGTATGTTTACAAACATTACATGCCTAGTAGCAGAAAACCTCCAGCATGGCAGTGATTGCTACAGTTTATCACAGCATTCGCAGATCACTTTTCATCTCAGGCTATTAAAAAAAATATGGAAACGAACTGCTGAAACTTTTTTGAATTTTAAAAAATTTCCCTGAACTTATTTCAGTCAGAATTATAGAACTAAGTTGAGGGAACATTGCAATGAACAAAAAGTTAAAAAAAACTTTTTCTGTTATAATTTTAAACTCTTATACTGTATAAGGATTTAATCCACTTTTTAGTATCATTATTCATTTAGAATAAATTCAGGTAACGAAGTTTTTATGTATATCTTTTCAAATTTTGTTACATATCTGAATTTTTACCATAATAATCCTTGCCTAACTGCATTAAGGTAGCAGACTAAGTTGGAATTATGAAAATAGAGAACCAGGTTTACTGTATATTTTCTATTGCCGAGATATGTATACATAATAAATGAATAACATGTCATAATGTAACACATCTAATAATTATAAAATATAACAAAATCAAATCATTAACACACAAAAATATATGTTTACAATCATGTGATCTAAATATATTGTGCAATCTAAACTTCAACTGTTAAAATTTTCTTGTTTTGTGACAATCAGTTTTTCTCTTAAACAAGAAAGATTTTGATAACATATGAAGCATTTGGCTTCTAAGTCAGTTCAAATTACTTTTATTAATTTTTTTGATGTATTTTTGTATGAAGTCACCTCTCAGTTTGTCTATCACCAAAACATGTAACAATTTAAAAAAGAATAAATGTGTTTGATTAAATATATATATATATATTTAAGTATATATATATATATATATAAAGTGTATATATATATGGGTCATTCTCACGAAAACAGTCATTTTTCAGTTCATAAAATCCCAACTTTTCCTTCAGTTCATAAAATCCCAACATCCTGAAACTTTTTATATTAATAGAAATATGTAATGACATTATAAAGAAAGTATATATCCTATAAATTATACTTAATATTTAAATAAATTAATTTTTTAAATAATTAATTTATAATTAATTAATTAATAATAATTAATTAATTTAATAAGTAAATTAATTAATTTAATAAATTAATTTATTAATTTTTTAATTTATTTTTCAAATTAATTAATAAGTAAATTAATTATTTTCACTATTTAAAAAGTGAGGGAATGACACTAATAGTGAGGGAATGATATTTTATTTTAATACATGTTTTTATCTAAGTTACATCTACCTAAAGTTTGAAAATGATAACATACTAAGTATATCTAATATTTATTATAATTTAGTCTTATATATTTAATAGTTTTTACAGGTTTGGGAAATAAATTTGGCTGGCACGATTGAACAAAAAAAAAATTTAATAATATACTCATCTTGAATCATTCCCTCACTTCAGCGTCATTCCCTCACTTTATACACTAGTGAGGAAATGACGAATTTAATAAAATTTAAAAATAACAGTTAGGCCTAATTAATTTCTGAAGTCAATCACATACAATTATATTCATACAAGAAAGCAACATATAATTATCCACTTTCTCGATGAAGTTGTATTTTATTTTACTCTAAAAAATGACACAAGGGAATGAGGGAATGACAAATGTAAAAAATTTTACCTGGTTTGATTCATTCAAATTTATTCCACAGCAAAGCTTCTTTAAGTTGAAGATGGAAACATACTGCAATTTTGTTCTATGATGCCAGTTGTTAACTTCTGAAGTTTTTATTAAAATATTTTTATTCTAAGAAGATTGCAGGTGATAAAAACATTGTTGTGAGGGAATGACGCGAAACACTGGGGACAAAGTTTAAAATAGTGCTGTGTTAATATTTTTATCAGAAATTAAATTTAAAATTGATTTTCTGAATTCTATATTTCAGTATTCTGAAATAAAAAACACGAATTTGTAAAAAAAAAAATTTTTATTTCAGAAACAATTTTTTTCTTTTTTTAAATCAGCAGTGAGGACAAGTGAGGGAATGACATATTGGTATATTTTAATTACCTAAAATAAATAAAAAATAAAAATTGATAATTTGATTTTTATTCCTTTGTTAGCTTGCATTCTGAAGGACACTTTCCCTGAATTTTTTTTCTTCGTAAGCTGTAAAACAAACATAAAATATACTGGGGACATGAAAATGACTGTTTTTGTGAGAATGACCCATATATATATAATCAAACGCGTACCTGCCAAAATTGGAGAAATAAAATAAAGAAGATTTTACTAGCGACATTTTTTAGGTTACGAGTAAAGTTTTGATACATAATACATAATCATGTAAGTCAAAAGAGAAATTCAAAATTAGAAATAATATGAGCGAATTATTCGAGCATTTAGTCAATTAAAAAATATGTATATAAATCTTAACCTAGATAATATTTCTTTTTAAATCATTAACTACTTAAACTAATTAACACTCAACATACTGTAGTACTGGCAATAGCACCATCTGTTGAGGAATAAGAGAAGTATTTTAGCCATCAGCAGATATTTTATTGTAAAAAAAATTGTTTTTAAAATTTTTTTTAAACAAATACAGAGAAATTTGAGAATATACAGGTAAACAGGAGATAGTCGTAAAATACAGGAGTCCTTGTTAAAAAAACAGGAGACTTGGCAGGTATGCAAATGCTTCAATCACAGAATCATATTTATCCAAGAAATATTTTAAATTTCTGAAACAATTATTTCAAAACAAATATATTTTTAATTTACACAATTTTGTTATCCATATAAGCATTACAGTTTAAATTGACCCAACTGCAACATAAAAAAAAAACAGCTTTCAATTTACCTCATGTAGTCAATAAGATGCTTTGGAAGAACAGGAATAAAGATATGCTGCCTGAAATAAAGAATAATAAAGTTAATGAAAAAAAAGCATTGAGGAGGGGAAATAGTTTTAGAACCCTCTCAATAATTAGAAATCTGGAAGCTCTGCCTCAATCTTTCGTGACGCTAATATTTCTGCCAATGGGATACCTGTAAGTGACGTAGTGTGGATATCTCGAACCGCTGTTGAAACGTGGTGTTTGTTTATGTTAGCAATTGTTTTTTCAACTCTATTTAGAGTAAACCAAGCCCGTCAAGTATCAATTCTGGTAAGTGACACATTCCAAATTTTTTCAAAAAAGATTTTAATTATTTCCCAATATATTTACACAGAGACTTAACACAAAGACATGTATGAAGCTAAGTGGAACATTAATTAATTATGCATCAAAGTTACCAGGTACACAAAACAAAAATATATCACAGTTACAATTAAATAAATAAACGATTAATAAATATAAACTAAGCAAAAGAAGTAGATGAGAAAGAATTATATTTCAACTAATTTGATGTGCGATACGCCTCTACATTTAATTAACTTATCGTAAATTTAGATTCTAACTTATGTAGAGAAACTTAGCTCAACTTTAATACGCAATTTTACTGACAAAGATTAGCTGGCACTGACGTCATATGTCACACGTGGAAGACCTTCATGAAGTGCAAGTTTTCTTGAATTATCAATGATTTCAACACTAACGCCTAAAAGGTATCTGCTTGATTTAAAATTTTCTAATTCATGACTTTTCATGGCTTAATAAAGTTACTATTTTCTCGACAAAAACACAACAAGAAATTTACAAAAGCATTATAACAACATAAATTGAAATGATAGGTATAACCAAAACTGTTATACTTTGCATTTTCATATTTAAAGAGTTTAAATTTAAAAAAAAAACAGAGTAAAGAAAGAGTTGAAGCAATAAAATAGCCGAAAAAAATACAAAAGCAAATAATTTTTCTCTGCAGAATTATATTCTAAACATACTTTTCTTGTTCATTCGAAAGGAAAGAAATACTCCTGATTTTTTATGTTCTCACTTCGGAATAAAAAAATTCGCCAATGACTAGCTTGCTTCAGCTAGAATTTTAAATTGATAAAATAAAAAATAAATAATAACAAAAATTCTGAAATCACAGAAGTTCAAAAGATAATTTGCTCCAGAAATGATGTTTTTTCTTTCATTTTTTGAAAGAACACCATAACTTTTAACGAACATGATAAAAACATTTCATATTTTAATAAAATATGACTGTGAGTGGGGATTTTATTACAAATTCAGAACACCATGAAATGGAGGGGGGGGGAAGGTATTTCTTATTTCCATTTTAAAAATTAGATTTTTTAACCACCTAAATCCATGACTTTCCATGATTTCCTTAAAGAAATAGTTAAAATCATGACATTTCTTGACAAATTTTGTTCAATACTGAAATTCATGACATTCCATGTGCCTATTAATAAGCCAGGATATAATAAATTAATAGGCCAGGATACCCTGCGCCTATTAATTTTGCACAGTTCTTCACCATTGTTATTTCAGCTTTTCCATACACAGAATAATAATGAACTCTTACATGAATACAACCTTTAACTCAACAGAGACATATTTCATTATAAAATTTTGTATTAACAACATTATTTTGCTTGAAATCTTCCCTTAGTCACAGTAACTCTCCTTTAGAATCCACACACACTCATTTCATGGGTTAGTTTGTCCAAACTTTTTGATCCAATAAAATTGAAATTACATTAAGTCACCTCCCATAGATGATTTTGGCTTACCTCTGAAACGCTTCTTTAAATGAAACATTTAACATTGTGTGTATTTTGCATAATAGGATGCAGAGAGCAAAACTTTACCACAAAAGTTTTGTTACTCGATCTCTTGCTAAAAATGCATTTTTATGAACAATGTTTGATAGAGTAATGAGTAAAGCAATTTTTCAGGTCACAAATACTTGAATTCTGTTACATGAATATTACACGCATACTTCTAATGAAAAGTTAAGAAAAAATAAACAAAATTTTATCCTAATGATCAGTACTATAGGTTGAAAATAAGTTAAGTGCATAAAAATTAAATAACACATAGTAGTTGATATACAAGCACAATCATTGTACAATCACATCTTAGAAAGTGATAATGTTCAAAACATATCACTTTCACATAATTTTTGAAATTAACCAAAATAAAAAAAAAGAAGTAAAAAAAAAAAACATTAAAATATTAGGTAATTAGCAATATTCATAAAAACTGTGAGAAAGATTAAGAAATTTAAATAAAAAATTCAGAATTCAGCTATCAAAC
Source organism: Parasteatoda tepidariorum (assembly GCF_982258835.1). Taxonomy (NCBI): domain Eukaryota; kingdom Metazoa; phylum Arthropoda; class Arachnida; order Araneae; family Theridiidae; genus Parasteatoda; species Parasteatoda tepidariorum. The sequence goes on along the minus strand of NC_141764.1, from coordinate 24,825,813 downwards.
TTTGACAACAATAAACTTGTTACAATGTTAAGGTTTCAGTATGAAATCCTTTATATGAAAAAAATGGATAATAATGTTAACAAAATCATTTAAAATACTTTTTTTTTTTACAGTATTTGAAAAATAAGCAATCATTTTGTTATTGACAAATTTTTTTTCAATTTTAATAAAATGAGGTTTGGTATGAAAACATTTATTGGATAATTATTGACCTTTATTGAGAGTAATAACATAAAAAAGGAAGAAAGTAAGCTTACCAATGCATTGGGTATATAAGAGAATTGGCTGCTTGTACACAGGCACTCAGTCGACAAAGATTTTTTGACTTAATTATTATTCTACGTTCGTGAAGCATACTGCAATAAATGTTTACATATTAGAACAAAATTTCATTTATTCCAAATCGCTCATTTGCCCTTGAATATATAATACAGAAAAGGCACAAACTACTTTAAAAAAGTGACAAAACTTTTGAAAACAGCAGAAACAAAAATTAAAATCAATAATTATTGATATCAACCTTGTTCATTTCTTTAAGAAAATATTTCAGGAGTAATTTAAACGGCAAAATATATGGCTTTAAAAGCTGTTGAGTGGGTTTTCAATCAAGAAGTAAGTATTTGTGATAAAAAGATAAAGAAAGAAATCAGAAATTTTAAATGGGTAGAAACTAACACAATTCCTAAACTAAAGTTTTGCAAACTAGATTAATGCAATAAGAATAAAATGCAAGTTCAATGAAACAAACTAAAGGAATTTTTTGTTAAAATATCTTTAAACGAAATTTTTATTTTAACAAACATAACAAATTATTTAGGTTAGTTTCATAAACCGAAGATCTCTGTGAACAACTACAAGCATACAATTTAATAAATTATACAATAAAGCTTTTCTAAAATTTCATAAAGTTTACATATTTTTTTTATATATCAATCTTTTGGTTTAAAGTTGTTTGGAACATAAAAAAAAGTCTGGTTCTGATTTAAACTACTACTATAAAATGAGATTTATACCTGGCAAATATAACCATCATGTTGTGTGCATCAATGGCATTAAAATACTCAGTTAGGTTTCTCTGAAACAGAATAAAACATATTTAAATTTATCACTTTACACAAAATATGTTTGCGATAATGAGCACATAAAACTGCAATAAAAAAGTAAAATCAACCACAGTAGATATCCTAGCAACTAACAACAATAACATTTTGCTCTATTTTTAAGGAAGAAAAAAAAAATTCTCACAGAAATTAAGAGATAAATTTAATTTGCTGAACTCTATTACTAGTACATAGATTAGGAATATAATATAATGAAATGTTAGAATGAAGATTAATTTAAATAACAATATCCTCCGTATTACATAAAAATATTAATATAAATATAAAATTATAATATTATATGAAATTATTAATATAAATATGAATATTAATATAATAATCGACACAACTTATAGTATCACTAAATTAAAATAGAGAATGATCCTCTTATATGCTATAGTAAAATATTCAAATTGCCATAACATGACTTCAATTTTTATCAAGTAATTCATTTAATTAGTTTCGATACATTTTCAGAAGAGTGTGAAAAAAACTTTTTAACAGTATGGTTACTTTACAAGATCCTCCAATATAGATATAATAAAAAGAGAAAGAAATGGAAAAACAATTAAAAATAAAATGGTTAATCTAACAAAAAAAGCTATAAACTGTTCAATGATGTGAAGATAATGAGTAGCATAAGTAAATTACATACATTTTCTGGAATGCTGGGAAGTTTTAAATGATTTGGGCAGTAAACAATAAGTTCCTGTAAAGAAAAAAAAGAAAAAGAAGGAAATAAGCATAAGAATTCGCAGGACATGTTTAATAATTTGTTTTAACAAGATACATACTTTATCACTATATGAAATATGTAAATTAAGACCTGGATCAGGTACTGGAGAGTTGTACAAAGATTCCAAAAAGTTGGATAGCAATCCAGACTAAATAAATAAACATATCACATTAATTTCTGATAGGCAAATCAAGAAATACTATAGCAGAAAATAGCTCTTTATGAACAATAACTGACCTCCCTTTCATTTGTGAGATTTGAAATCTGATTTAGAATTTTGTAGAATGTTTCATGCCAAGGCAAAAAGCTGGAATTATAAATAAAATTATACATAAATGTTATTTGGAGTAAAAATAAATACAAAATATTTACTAAAGATGTGGTTGTGTATTTAGAAACAGCTTAAAACAATAATTCTTACACTTTTGAAGTTCAAGTCATATATTTTGAAACTGTTAGAAGCAATAATTTATTTTTATTTTTTAAAGAAAGAAAAAAACAAATTTACTGCATTAAATTTAAAGCAGGGTCAATAATGCAATGTATTCAATAGTTATATATAATGCAAAATTATTCAAAAATGGAAAGAATATCTTTAACATAGCACATTTCATTAAAATTTTCATACTATGTCTTAAAGTTTTTAAGGAAAATTATTGTTTTTATTTGTATTTTAATGAAATATTAAGATATTTTAAATAAAACACTTTCATAGAATATTAAGTATTTTAAAAATTCAAAAATCAGCAATAAAAATTAATATTATAAGTTAGTATGCAATTTTGTTATAGATAAATGAGAGTTTATTATTATTATTACTTTTCTCTCATGCAGTTTCATGAATGTATTTTATGAGAGGTAAAATTTATCTACTAAGAAAATTAATTTAAAATCTAGTGTGGTCAAGTTTTTCTTCAACACTATGGTCGATGATTTTAATTTTGGTTCAAGAGAACAATGTATTTCAATAAACTATCGTAAAAAAAAAAGAAAATTTGTAAAAATTAATTTATACTTATTTGATCATTTACTCATCGTAAAATTAAGCTGACAAATATTAATGCATGCTAGAAAAACATAAATGCATAGTGAAATGGTGATTAAAAAAACAATTACAGTCTCTTAAGGACCAGGAGGTCATTGAGGTTAAAGCTCTCCAATTATTTAACCAACGTCATAACAGTGGAGATGTGGATTTAATTGTGCATCTGTTCCCTATACTTTCCAGACAAGCTGGTAGAAAAAGTAAAGCATTCCTGGAACAGCCTGTTGTGGGCCAGGGGGTTAAGGCTCCACATTTATGTGACGAACGGCATGTTTGTGGCAATGTGGTCAACAAACTTCCCAAACAAGGTGGTACCCACAGATCCGTAGCTGGGTGGGCTTCAAGCCGCCATTGGGGATCGAATCCCAGTTCTTCACAATAACAGTTCAGTGTCCTTATCATAGAGCCACCACGGCTCTAGACAAGCTGTTACTCATTTATTTTAGGCAGGTTGGATTTCACGTCGTAACCAGGGATAAAACCCCTGACTCTTAACAGAGACAGTGTCATGTCCTAACCACTGTGCCATCAATTTCAAGCAATTATTAATGCATCTGAAAACCACTAAATTATCTTTAAAAAAAATTTTTTACTCACAAATACATGAACAAATAATATATTTGTAGATAAAACATCCAGTTTAAAAGCTTGTGAAGTAAATATAACATCAAATCAGGAAATATCATTGCACCAGATTCAACTATTTGGCTTCAAATTGAATAAATTAAAAAGAACTATATAAAATTCAATATACCTGAGCAAAACAAACAAAGTTGGAGTTTTGGGAACACTTCTACAATAACCAAAACTCCATTTGCTGTCTAAGCTGGTCAAAACAAAGGAGAAGTGCTGAATGTTTTCACTAGAAAAGAAACAAAACATTTATAATTCATCTATTAAACATTTACACAATACCAGGGGTAATTGTGAGCCCAACTCAAAAATCATGAAAATTTCTTGAGTGAAATCATTAATGACGCATTTCAAAAAATGAATGTCGAAATTCTAAATAAATTATATGCAGCATAATTTAAATGGATAATTATGTATAAGTTTACTTTTATGTCTAATCACATTTACTATTATAGCAGAAAAAATATTTACAAATGAAAGAGCTGCCAAGTATAAATTCTAATTCTAATATTTCTAAATAAAACATAAAATAAATTTTATACATAAATGTGATCGATGATTTCTTGAAACTTCTGGACCTTGGGTTTCCGAAAACTATCACAATTAGCGAAAAATCCGGAAATCCGGATTTTTTCCGGAGCATAATCATGTCTGCAATACTTATTGTATTGCACTTACTCACACTATTCAAAAAAAAGTTTTTTACAAAAATAAATAAGTTTAAAAATGTTGCACGATTGGACCGAAAAGAAAAAAAAGGATTTTATTCTTTTCACACAAATTACCTTACATCATTGACCTTCATAAAAATTTTAATTGCAGAAAATAAGAGCAACAATAATGCTTCCACAAATTTTGAAAATAAGTTGTATTTTGAATAGAAAAAGCAAGGTTGTTGACTGGATATTGAGGACTATTTTGCAAAAGTTGGAGTCAAAAAAATTTGTTCAACTCCAGATAGTTATAAAAGCTGCCTTTTAATAGCAGCTGTTCTTTTTATAACACACACATACATATGTGAGTATATATATCTATACATAAATCCTATAATATTATTCATTGAAGATTAACTAGATTGTTAATATTAATTGAAAATGTTACAGCACAAAATATTGTAAACCCTACTATATGTCTGATACTGAAGATATTTCTATATTGATATTTGTTAACACCAACTGAAGTTGCCAAGAAATAAATAAAATTGCCAGATGTTTAACTTTAAATAAATCTTTAAAAAAAGTTATAGAAACTTGTTTGGCACAGATGCTAACACAAAATTTTCTTCATAATACAAAAAAAATTGAAAGAATGAAAAATGCAAGATAAAAGAAAGAAAAAAAGATTATGAGAATTTACATTAATCACACGACTATAAACAGATTTAAGAAACAGAATGAATTGCCATAGTAAGTATACAAAATATTTCTATTTCATGTTTTAAACATTGCAATTTCTATATTTCAACTTCTCTAAAAATTTCTTCAAGAAAAATCTCCCCCATAAAAAAATGTAGCAATATGAAAATTAACTTTAAAATCCACTTAAAGGCACTTTAGGAGGAGAGAGGTATGTGATTTGCTTATTTATGCTGACAAAGGTAGAGGAGTGGTATAAGCTTCGCTTATATAAAACACTAAAATCCCTATAATAATTTTCTTTTTCAAAGATATAAAGTAATAAAAAAATCACAAAAAATTAAACTTGGAAAAATCTGAAACATAAGTTACATTCGGCGAGAGAGAAAGTCGGAAAAATGTCTAGAGTTTCAACAAAAAAAAGGTTACTAAAGAATAGAAGACTGTTCAGTAAAAGAACAACATGTGTAAATAAATATGTTAAAAGAATAGAGGATGCAGAATGGATAGATAAAAAAGTGGCCCAAGATTCATACCCAATTGAAGAAATGTTGATAGATTTATGGGGAAATGGATGTAAAAGCTTAGGAAAGCATCTGATCAGATGTTTATGGGCTAAATTTAAATCATATTATACCTAAGTTTTTCTGTTTAAACTATGTTAAACTGAAAAATTTTCAAATCATTCATTTCATCATAAAATGAACTGAAATATAATTTTTTGTAATGCAAAGATAAATCTTATATTTGAACTTAATCCTAAAATTAGATTACTACAGTAAAAGAAATATACAAAAAGAGGTGTTGTTACTTTCTTAAGCAAGTATAGAAGGGGGTTCAATATTTCCAAAAATATGCATATTTAATGTTTAATGCCCCATATCATTACTTTTTAGTAAATCCTGAAAAGCACTGACTGAACTCAAACTCTAATAAAATCAGATTTATTTAAAAAAAAAAACAAAGTTAATATAAAACGGGGAAAAAACAGAGAAATGTATAAAAAAAAAACATTTATTACTTTGTGAAGTTGCAGGGACAAGAAAATTCAGGAACAGACTTCAACACTTCCTAAAAGTGAAAATAAATTATAGAGTTATGTAATAGATAAAAAATACAAATAAATGAAATATTACAGATACATAATGCTACGTCATAATACTTGAGACAGAATAGAAACATTTGCTACAAAACCATTGAAATGTTTAAAAAATCATGAAGAAAAAAACTCAGCGAAAGTAAAAATTTGCATAGCAGGTGCAAAGCAGTTAGAAAATAGAGTAAAAAGAAAAACTCACTCAATGTAATGAATGCAGTATAGTTCGCTATTACGAAATATTTCTAGGTCTCCCTCAAAATGCAAATATTAAAGATACAATAACTGAATGCTTATAATTAGTTAAAAATTACTATCTGTTATTACAACAAAAAGTGTTTTAGGGAAAGACATTTTTCTGCTGCTTAAATGAGCAAAACTATATAAAAAATATTTAAATGAAAGACATTTTTAATTTATTAATACAGGAAAGCAAAAAGAAAGTTTTTTTCCTTATAGTTTAGACTCTGTATTCTTGTAAAGCAAAGTGTGGGCAACCATCAGCTAAGTTATCTTTTTCCTAACAAAAGAAAAGTTCCACCACAATTGTGAAGAACTTTGCCCAGCGCTTCAAAAGAAGGCATATTTTGGAGATCACATGTCTGTTAATCAATGATGTGAAAAGGTATTGCACGCCATTTCATTATCTTCTGTGGAAAAATTATTACGATTATTACAATTATGAAACTTGCTAAACATTTCTGCCTTTCAAAATGTAGTGAGTTACGCATTTCAGCCTACAATCTGTAGGCAAAAGCAGTCTACTAAAGATATGTACTTTAAAATTAAAATAGCTGCTCAAAATAAAAGAAGTAAATATGTCTATTTCGTATCTGCTTATAATGGTAAACTCTCTATAACAACAATTTCATCTATTATGTATTATAGTTATAAAACAGACTTTCACTGTAAGTAATTCAAACTAAAGGCATAGTATGCTATTGGCTAGAAACTAAATACTGAAATTAGATACAAGGCTAAAATGAAACAATACATTTAATACCAGACCAGTATAATATACACAAGAGAGCGGATGACGTTTCAGGAAAATTTTTTACTATTACTAAAATAGAAAAGAAATATTGGTTTTTATGCTTTTTCTTTCGAATTCAAAAGAGATTTAAAATTATATTCCATGATTTCAAATCACACATCGTGATTCCCATTTACACAACTTAAGATCCCGCTTCAAGCTTTCATGATTTTATATTAAATATCGTGATTCGCATTCACACAATTTTAAAATTAAACATTGAGATTCATATTCATACGGTTTTAAAGTCAAACATTTAGATTTGCATTCATGCACTTTTAAAATCAAACATTGAGATTCATATTTACACAGTTTTTAAATTAAATGTTGAGATTCATGTTTCAGTGATTTAAAAAAAACATTTTGAGATTCATATTCACAGTTTAAGTAGATAATAAAATCTTGAATCAATATTTTCATTAAAACATTGATACATTTGGTCGATAAACATTTCCTACATACTTTTTTTTAACTTAAATTTCCTAGGTATTTTTTCAATTATTTAAAAAGTGTTTTTGCACATAAAATTTTGCTACTTTCAGATTTTTTGGTTTTTTACCAAACTTATCTCTGTGGTAATAGTTAAATAAGAGTCTTATAAAAATAAATTTTTTTAAAAAAACTCTGTGATTATCAAACAAATTTGCCATAATAAGGGGGTTGAAAGAGTTAATCAATGCGTGCAGAAAGTTTTGTAACTGAGATTTTGTGTTCGCTGAAAGTTTTTCACTTCAGCTAAGTCTGTTTAATAAATACTGCACTGCAGCTTCACACTTAAAAAGAAAATTAATTAGAAAAGAACATTAGAAAAAAAATTACCTGATCGTTAAAGTCTTCAGGATATTTTTGAAGTATCCATGCTTCTAAAATTCAAAATAAAAATAAACTTATATGTTAGTCATTCATTAGTAATACTGGTATACGTATCACAATTAAAAAATAAACTTACTTTTTTCATTTTCACTTGGAATGACGATTTCAAAGAAACATTCAAAGAGATGGGAGGGATTTTCCCTAAAAAATACAATAAAAAGTTTAAATTTAAAAGAAAAAAATTTATCAAAATTTTTGAAGACTAAACAAACATTTAAAAAGAAAAGTTATCACCTTCTCTAATTGTGTACTGATGATTAACTTTAATCAAGTTTTAAATGTGAATTTGGAAAACGTCTGAATATATTTAATAGACCATGTCTTATACATTTGCATTGCTTATCAAAAACGTTTGCATGAGTCGTTAACTATTGAAAAAACAAGCCAAAAAATTACGAAGTCAATATCATAGAAATTTGTTTTTGTAAAACATAAAAAATCTGTAGGTACTCTTTAATTGCAATAAAATTTTACTTCGCAATAAAAAAATTGCAAAAAATTTTTCATTTTGAAAAAGCAATAAGAATTATAAGATTTTAAGAATGTCCTATCACATGCGCTGCTTTTTTTAACAACTTCTTTATTCATTAAAAACAAATGTAGTTCAAAGATTTATTTTAAAATTATGAATTCGATAATTTATTGAACAGCAAAAAAAAAAAAAAAAATTAAATAAATAAATAAATAGAAAATCTATTTTTCTATAGAAAAAGTTAAAAATCAGCTACAATTTAAAATTTTTAAGGATGAAAGAGCTAGCAAAACTTTGAATGTTTTATAATTTGAAAATGTTATGAATTATACTTTTAACATTCTTTCCTTATAACCCCAAAGAATAACTAAATTGCTGATTTAGTTTTTATATAAATTGCTAGATAAAAATTAAATTTATTGCAGTCTCACAAAAGCTAAATTTTTATTCCGTAATAATTTTCCAACAATGAACCGTCATATGCAAAACTCATTTTGAAGAGAGTATTCATTTAGAACAAGAGCAATCAATAATAAATCTAGAATATACATCTATAATTTTTTATGAGAATTTTAATTATCTATTCTAGAGGTGAATAATTTTTCTCTACTATTTTTTCGACTTCTTTTCAGCCCAAAACCCAGATTTTATAAAATTTATTAGCAATTTTTAACTAAGAAATGACTATTACATATTTTGAAAATATTTAATATGAATATTGAAACTTTTCGATAGATTCATATATTTGTCCTAAAATTTGGCTTTATGTTTGACTGTTATATTTTGCAAGCTACAAGTGGCATCAAATCTAGCTGTGAATTGATTTTTGGTATATGTCTAAGCTGAATAGAGAATAATCTTTTGGATATTTGCTGGTATGCACTCCCAAAAACTAAGTTTCATAAGAGATAAGAAAAACATTAAAAAGAACAATAATAAATAAATAAAAAATAAGAATAAAAATTAAGACAATTTCCTAGCAACTTTTTAAGTTTTTGAATTGAACACTTGAAATTTAATTGAAAAGTATTTTCACAACAAAATTTTAAAAAGTGTTAAGAAAATCAGAAATAAAAAAAAGCCATAATAAAAGAATTCAGACAAAATGAAAATTATTCTGTAGTATAATTTTTAAGAATTCAGGACAAATAGTAAAACTGAATTAATCTAGAGTATGGACGGTGTTTTCTACACTAGGGAAAGCTGCAAGCTCGAGACTGCCTAAATATCCGGGTTACTGTTTCAGTTGTATTTAAAGGCATTTGGCATCATTGTGTTTTGAGATTCTTGCAAACAATGTATTTGATTACTTATTACTTATGTTTACAATGATAACAATACTTGTGTTTACAATACTAAAAGTGTTAACACCAACGTAAGATGGTGCACAGCTTGCAACACGAACAAACAGTAATAAACAAATGGAAAGAGGCCAAATCAAGACTGCCAAAAAAGCGAGATATTCAAAATCTAGCAACCATGTCACCTCTTTTAATAATAAATAACAAAATAACTAAAACAAATTTTCACTCCAAACTACCCAGAATTACATAATAACATTAATATCTTATGAAATACGGCAGATTTGAGCTCAGAAATTATCTAATTTATTTCTTTTATTGAAAACAAAATTATCCGTTTGAAAACATCGCATATCAGAATAATTTGTAGTAAGCAGCTGCAAACTTTTTAACCGGAACTAGAGTAGGTGCCGAGCTCGAGATTGTTATTGTTCACATTCCTATTGAAAACACCATTCATAGTACTAGACAGCTTTCAATTTTTACTTATGAGTTTCCCAAAAATTAAGATTTATAAGAGATGAAAGAATAAGGATGTGGCACACAAGCAATTACTAAAATGTTACATATATTTAAGAAATACTTAATCTAGAATATAAAACTACAATTTTTTACTTGAATTTAAAATTAATTACACTTTCAAAAATTCAGTTATTATGGTGGCGAGAAAAAAAATTTAAAATTACAATCAATTATCTAAGCATTATTTGTAAAATTAAATTAATCTAGAATATTAAGCATAGTATTTAGGAACAGCAAAATTAATCTAGAATATAATAGCAAAATTAGATTAATCTAGAATATAAAGCTATCACTTTCAATATTAATTTTAGCTGTCCATAATCCTAAAAATTGAGTTTCATACGAAATAAATGAATGACAAGGCTGAAAAACTATAACTATGACATGGCATAAATATAAGTTATTTTAAATATTTCTTTTATAACTGTTGGATGAAATACAGGTCGGTTATCAATGAATTGAGAAAAAAAAGGAATTTGAAATTATGTTTTAGAGAGTCTTAATTTTTATAATTACAAATGAGCTTATTTTCGTCAAAATTTGAACATCGACCTATTAAGGAAAACAAACTTTCCTCATAATCTAGGAAAATGCCACAATTATTTTCTAAAACTGCACACACACCATAAAATAATAGAAATTGTTGTAAATAAAAAAAATATTGTGAATATTTATTTATTTAAACATGTTGATAAGCAATAAATTGTTTCCAATTCAAGAAAAACTACAATTTTCAATCTGTCACCTTAGTCTAGAACCCATTGGTCACGTGAATATTGTTAATCTTTAGATAAAAATGTCATTTGTCACACAGTAAAATGCCACGACAATAGATAACAAAATCATCATTGTAAAGAATTAGTTTTATAGTCACTTTATAGCAAAGAAACAAATAAACATTATGGAATTAAAGAATAGGATATATCAGCTGTTTCAACTTCATCCCTCCCCCGCTAAAAAGTAAATAAATATGTGTTCACTTTCTGTGTTGCCAAAACCAAGTTGCGTAATACTAATCTAGCAATCCCATCTCTATAGGGTCATTCTTACTGTATGCGGTTTACGCACTTTTGATTGCTGTTGAAAAAAATCGACAGTGATCTGGCGAAACTTTCCTTCTCCTTTGGATATCCAAAGGAGAAGGAAAGATATCTATGTCTAAATTGAAGAAGTGGCCTCACAAAATCGTGATGGCATGCCTCCTGGACGTAAATAAAGTACCTACCTATCAGATTATTACTTTACCAAGCAATTCATTGTTTTGGAGTTTAGGGTCAAAATTTTCTTCTATGTTGTACAACTGAGTGAAAAAACCTCTGCACTAGGAAACAAGTTTAAGGAACTTGTTTGAAGAGAAATTTTACTTAAGGAGAATCACAGCATGAGACTTCTATATGTGATCGCACGCCATGGCCATCCACGGCTTGCGCTAGCAGCATGTCTTACATACAGTTTCTAAACAATCGCGGGCTCGTCTAGAGCTAACCTTACTGTTCCGTGGAAGAGTGAATGGGGTACCGTAAGTTATAGTAAGTATCTTTTATATCACTGAGGAATTTTGAAACATTTAGATACAGTCTGTAATTCAGGCAGGGTGTAATGTGCAGGGTGTTTCTTAATGAACACCCTGAAAATGTATTTGAATGAAGGCAAAAAAATTTACTTATTAGCTTTCCCAAGTCATTATGTAAGGGAAGGTAAGGTATAAAAAAAAAAAGCTGTGAGAATCTTATAAATTACTGTTAAGGATGGCAGGTGCCCAAACTATCAAAACCTACTTCATTGTCTGATGAAACTTGAAAGTTTTTCCTTCGGCAGGTCAAAAGTTTTGACTTTTCTTCGCTTAAATATTAATTTGTGACTTCTAAGATTAACTTATCCTCCTCAAAAGTTACTTATAGTTTTTAATGTAAATACAACGAATTTCAACCCCAAAGTAAAATATTTCAGATCAAATTACGTTATAAAGTACCGACATTTTCGTACAGGTACATCCTTCGTAAAATCCATTTAACGAAAAAATTCATTTTTATCGTAAAATGTTATACCGTAATTTTTACAGTATTTATTTGATTCGAATGATTCAGTGGTTTTGCTGTAATTATTACTGTGAAAAGTACGGTATTTTAAATATTTTGTTCCGTAACATGTATTCCTGTAAAAATGGATTTCGCGGTAAAAAGTATGATGCACACCAAGTACCGGTACTTTTCACCGTAATTTGATCCGGAATTTTTTACATTGCAAACAAAATAAATTTAAAACACGTTAATAAAGAAAAGTAAACTTGTTCAAACAATAAATTCCTATTTCAAATAATAAATTCATTCATACATATATATATATATACTTATCTAGGAGCAAACTGTCGTTATTTTTTTTATTGTTGGTTATTAAAAATTAATAAAGCATTTGATAGTATTACTTGCGTAAAATATTATCTCATTATACAAAAAAATCGTAGCAGTTTTGAATGTTCAACTTTGTCTTGCTACACAGAAACTGAAAAAGGATATGTACCTTCAAAAGGATACTGAGAAAATCACTTAATAGCGGTAAATTTTAATTATCATGAATTGATGGTGTGGATGGCATAATGTTATCCCCGAATAGTATCATGCCAAGATATGCTAAATACATTTTATCCTTATATATATATATATATATATATATATATATATATATATATATATATATATATATATATATATATATATATATATATATATATATATATATATACAACAAAATAAATGAATACAAGAAAACACGAAGACTATGTTTTTACCAGTTATTTTTACTTATTGTGTATTATTTTATTTGTTGTAATTTTTGTAAAAATTTTTTTGAGTGCTCCTCACACTATTGCATTAATATACAGTGGAACCTGTAAAAGTGACCACCTGGGTAAAGTGAACGCCTGAGTAAGGTGACCATTTTCTACAAGTTTTATTTCAAGAGTCCTATTTAAAGAGTCTTCGTAAAGTGACCACCTCTATATAGTGACCCTTTGACTTGGTCCCGAGGGTGGTCAATTTAGACAGGTTCCACTATTTTGCTTTGGCTATATTGATACAATATTAGAAAGCACTCTTTTTTGCGGATATAATCGTGTGGGCTGATGAAAAGATTATATCTTTTATTTTCCGTTTTTTTAAAATTCATCCTTTTTTTTAATTAGTTTTTTTTTTATTATTATTCCCCCCCCCCTCCTTTTTCATATGTCTATAATTTTCCTTTGTTTCATCTTCGTTTTGAATATATATATATATATATATATATATATATATATATATATATATATATATATATATATATATATATATATATATATATATATATATATATATATATATATATATATATATATATATATATATATATATATAATATATATATATATATATATATATATATATATATATATATATATATATATATATATATATATATATATATATATATATATATATATATATATATATATATAATATATATATATATATATATATATATATATATATATATATATATATATATATATATATATATATATATATATATATATATATATATATATATATATATATATATATATATATATATATATATATATATATATATATATATATATATATATATATATATCCTTCCAGTTTACATAAGAACTTAAATATAGTAAAGAAGTATATTGATAATGATGACGGTCGGCTGTTCAACTATGGTTATAAAATTAATGTTGAAAAAAAATAATTGATCAGTATACAGTGACCTCTCACTTATGCACCACCTCTTTTATGCACCTTTTTCATTTATACGGCGATTTTTATAGGTCCCAGTACATTAGATAGGAAAATAATGATAAACATCCTTCGTTTATGCGTCGCTCTAAAAGTCAATTTTTCAATTATGCGCCGAAATTTTAGGCTAACATTCTAATTTTTTAATCCTTTAAATATTTTTTCTTATTTAAAAAAAATTCTTTAAATTAAAAATGAAGCAAATAAGCAATCCTTGTTACAGATGAAAAAAAATATATGTTGTTAGATCCTATTGAACTTGCTTCCCCGTGTGACCTTTTCATTTTTGCTGTTTCTGGAAAGACATTCTTTCTAGAATTTTGAATAGGGTGTCTTATCTGTTACACCAACAACAATGAAAGCCCATTCATCTTTTAGAAAATGACCATTCCTCTTGTCCAGAGGTTAGTTTTACTCCCATGCTGTTTTCTAGAGAAAAAAAGACACCTGGAATACGAAAGATGAAAGAGACCGCGATCACTTACTTGCAGTCAGATGGACATTATAAGTAAATAAAAGGAGGCGATCTGCTTAGTGACATTAGTAATCGAACAACTTATTGTGCAGCATATTATGACGTCAAGTACTTTTCGTAGAAATTTATCATGTGATGTTTCACCCCCTCCCATAAAACTCAATTTTTTTATGAAGAAGTGTTCATTTATATCTAACTAAAACTTGTGGACGATGAGAACGTGGTGGATGATACTGACGAGGATGAAAAAGTTTCTTCAAATCACACAACAGTATTGGAAGCTTTAGACACTATTTGTGACTATTTACAATTTAATTTTGCTTCTGAAACTCCCCCTTATCCCATTTATATGAACTGGAGGAAACTGTTTTTGAAATAAGTCAGGAAAAACAAATACAAACATGTATTAAGATTATTTTGTAAGGAAATAAATTGTCTTAAGGTATGTCAAATTTTTTCTTTGTATAATTATATTACTAAATACCAAAACAGTATAAATATTAACATTAAATCTTTAGAAACATGGATGGGTGGTCTAATGTAAACAATAACAAGCGTCCTTAAACCGGAAGAAATTTAGAAAATTTCCGGTGTATCCCTCCGCTTATGTTATGACTACGAGGCGATGTTTGAACAAGCCTAATATTCTATGCAGTTTTGTTATTGTAATTTGGGTTCAAATCTAAATATAATTGTACCATTCATAAGAGCTTTCAGAAATGTATTGATTCTCAGAGGTCGTAAGGCCAAGAAAAATTTTGGAAAGTTAATATCGCATTGTGAATAATTCTTAAGGTTTGCCATATTTTGCATTTCATCCCTTATTTGGCTACATTTGAATAAAATGTCGCCAAAAATATCTTTTTAAGTTAGCCTAATTAGAAAATATTCTAATGATTATAATATTAATATGATAATGCTGAAGTTTAAAGGCTGAAAGAAAGAACTTGGTACATGTGAAATACTGCAAAAGATGTGATGCAATAATATGATGGCGCGTTTTTTCAATCAGCGGCGTAAAAATATATCGGAAGCAGTAACCCGGAAGTCTTGAAAGAGCAATTTTACCACTAGCGCCACCACCCTTAGCTTTACACGATCACCCATCCATATTTATTCATACTGTCACTGCAATTTACGTTGCGTTTTAGAATTTTGAAGTTTTTCACTTATACGCCTCTTTCACTTATGCGCCTTTTTCTCTTGGCCCCTTACACCGGTGCATAAGTGAGAGTTCACTGTATTTAATTTTTTTAAGGAACAAAAAATTACGTAAAAAAGAAACCTAATTTAAACTGATTAATTTCACACGTGAGAGCACTGAAAAATCGCTTAAAAAGTTAAAAATAAATAAAAGAATGAAAGTGCTTTTTTCTCAAATGAATGTGTATGTTAAGAAATGAAAAACATTTAAAAATTATTTACACATTCATAAATTTTTAACAAATTCCAATTATTTTAATTGAAAAATTATAACAGCATAATACCGTTTTGATTTAATAAACTACAACGACTATTCTTCTATTAGCTGTTATAAAATAACAGTATTTAGCGTATAACATAGTTTCTAAATTAAATAAATGTTACGTTCAAATAATATCTATAAAAATTAGTTGTACAACATTCTCCACATTCTTTCTTCAGATCCATTTCTAAGTCCCATTGTCAGTCCATTTTGGAATTCAACTCGTCAACCCAACTTTAACCGCCCACTTCCATGCCCGGTATCTTCTTGGAAGTGGAAGGAGTGTTCTAAAGGGGTACATACCCCAGAGCCAGAGAGAACGTCTTAAAGTTCTAGCATTTTTCGAAGTTTCATTTGATAGAATTGTATACTTTCAAAATTATTATGGGGAACAACATGATTTCTGAACAGGAAACCAACATGGTTTTCACAACGGAGCAATCCACTTTTCTTTCTTACTATTCAAGGAAAACAAGCAAATTTGGAATTAATTATGCAACCCATTTTGACAATATCTATTCCGCATTTCTCGGCACTGGTGATTCTAACACAGTAAAGGAAGTTTTAGAGCTTTCCAAGGAGATTAAAATGGACTTTTGTAAGATTTTTAAAGGCAAACTGAGGCGTATCTTTTACACTTATAAGGATTTTTCACATCTCTGTTTGGTAAATTGTTTGCAGAACTTCATAGCAGTTACCGATTACGGTGCAATGAATGAGTTTTATGGACATGAATCACCGACATGTTTTGAATCAGCAACCGGTTTATATTCAATGACAACACTCAATCTGGCCTTCATCATTTCCATATTAATTTATTATTATTATAATTAATATTATAATTATGATAATTAATATTGTAATTATTATGATAATTAATATTATAATTATTATGATAATTAATATTATAATTATTATGATAATTAATATTATAATTATTATGATAATTAATATTATAATTATTATGATAATTAATATTATAATTAATATTACTATTTCCTTTTTTTAAAATTTTATTCTTTTATGATTTAAAATTCGCGAGTGTTAACATTTTGACACAAAATGTTCATTAAACATAATTTTCACACTTTATTTTTAGCATTTTCCTTAATTTAGGTCAAATAAGTGAAACATTCATTATTTATTTCCTTCATTCATAAGTATTCATTATTTATTTCATTATTTATTATTCATTCATTATTTATTTCATTATTTATTATTCATTCATTATTTATTTCATTATTTATTATTCATTCATTATTTATTTATTATTCATTTTCATTGTTTACGGTTATGAAACATCGGTGCTTTTTCTGCGTTAAAGGTAAAATTTGAAATTCTATTTTAGTACAAATGTAATTCCGACAAATTTTTTTCTGTTAGACTGCTTTTTAAAATTAAAAAATACTAAATTGTATTTTTGTTCGTAATTAGAGCATTAGAAAAATGATGGGACACAGGTGTCCCCTCTGAGTCAAAGATTATTGTCCCACAAGAAAATCTTTTATTAGCTACATTGCTGGTGTGGGAATCTAAGATTATCAAGCTTTTTTATTTATTACTTATTTGTAATTAAAATTTATTAAACTTATTGATTTGTTTATTTTTTTTTTGTCTTAATAACTTTTTAAAATAATCTTCAACTTATTCTTCTTTTGAGTTTAATTTAATAAAAATTAAGGGGAGGGGGCGTTGAAGCTTTCTAGAGAGACAGCAAAGAATTTATA